>NW_012109097.1:1181282-1186135 GCF_000951045.1 Mandrillus leucophaeus
CCAGCTAATTTATTTGTTTATTTTGAGACCAAGTCTTGCTCTGTCACCCAGGCTGGAATACAGTGGCACAATCTCGGCTCACTGCAGCTTCTGTTCCCAGGTTCAAGTGATTCTCCTGCCTCAGCCTCAGGAGTAGGTGGGCCTACAGGCGCCCACAACCATGCCCGGCTAATTTTTTGTATTTTAGTAGAGACAGGGTTTCACCATGTTGTCCAGGCTGGTCTCGAACTCCTGAGTTCAGGCAATCTGCATGCCTCAACCTTCCAAAGTGTTAGGATTACAGGCATGTGCCACCGTGCCCAGCCAATTTCTTTTCTTTTCTTTTTTTTTTTTTTTACTTTAAGTTTCGCGGTACATGTGCAGAACATGTAAGTTTGTTACATAGGTATAGGTGTGCCATGGTGGTTTGTTGCACCTATCAGTCTGTCATCTAGGTTTTAAGCCCCGCATGCATTAGCTATTTGTCCTGATGCTCTCTCTCTCCGTGCCCCTACCCCTCACAGGCCCCCATGTGCGATGTTCCTCTCCCTGTGTCCATGTGTTCTCATTGTTCAACTCCCACTTATCAGTGAGAACATGCAGTGTTTGGTTTTCTGTTCCTGTGTTAGTTTGCTGAGAATGATGGCTTCAAGCTTCATCCATGTCCCTGCAAAGGACATGATCTCATCCCTCTTTGTGGCTGCATAGTATTCCATGGTGTATATGTACCACATTTTCTTTATCCAGTCTATCATTGATGGGCACTTTGATTGGTTCCATGTCTTTGCTATTGTGAATAGTGCTGCAATAAGCATATGTGTGCATATATCTTTATAACAGAATGATTTATATCCATTTGGATATATACCCAGTAATGAGATTGCTGGGTCAAATGGTATTTCTGGCTCTAGATCCTTGAGGAATCACCACACTGTCTTCCACAATGGTTGAACTAATTGACATTCCCACCAACAATGTAAAAGCATTCCTATTTCTCCGCAGCTCCTCCAGCATCTATTGTTTCTTGACTTCTTAATAATCACCATTCTGACTGGCACGAGATAGTATCTCATTGCGGTTTTGATTTTCATTTCTCTAATAATCAGTGATGTTGAGCTTTCTTTCATATGTTTGTTGACTGCATAAATGTCTTCTTTTGAGAAGTGTCTGTTCATATCCTTTGCCCACATTTTGATGGGGTTGTTTTCTTGTTGTGAATTTGTTTAAGTTCCTTGTAGATTCTGGATATTAGACCTTTGTCAGATGGGTAGATTGTAAATTTTTTCTCCCATTCTATAAGTTGCCTGGTCACTCTGGTGACAGTCTATTTTGCTGTGCAGAAGCCCTTTACTTAACTAGATTCAATTTGTCAATTTTAGCTTTCGTTGCAATTGCTTTCGGTTATTTTATCATAAAATCTTTGCCCATGCCTATGTCCTGCTGTATTCAAGAGACTCATCTCACATGCAAAGACACACATAGGCTCAAAATAAAGAAACGCAGGAAAATTTACCAAGCAAATGGAAAGCAGAAAAAAAGCAGGGTTTGCAATTCTAGTCTCTCACAAAACAGACTTTAAACCAACAAAGATCCAAAAAAGACAAAGAAGAGCATTACATAATGATAAAGGGATCAATTCAACAAAAACAGCTAACTATCCTAAATATATATGCACTCAATACAGGAGCACCCAGATTTATAAAACAAGTTCTTAGAGACCTACAAAGAGACTTAGACTCCAACACAATAATAGTAGTAGCCTTTAACACCCCACTGTCAATATTAGATCAATGAGACAGAAAATTAACAAGGATATTCAGGACGTGAACTCAGCTCTGGATCAAGTGGACCTGACAGATATCTACAGATCTCTCCACACCAAAACAACAGAATATACATTCTTGTCAGTGCCATATGTCACTACATTACACTAAAATTGACCACATAATTTGGAAGTAAAACACTCCTCAGCAAATACCAAAGAACTGAAATTATAAGAAACAGCATCTCAGACCACAGTGCAATCAAATTAGAACTCAGGATTAAGACACTCACTGAAAGTCACACAACTACACAGAAATTGAACAACCTGCTCCTGAATGAGTCCTGGGTAAATAATGAAATTAGGGCAGAAATCAAGAAGTTTTTTGAAACCAATGAGAACAGAGAGACACCATACCAGAATCTCTGGGATGCAGCTAAAGCAGTGTTGAGAGGGAAATTTATAGCACTAAAATGTCCACATCAGAAAGTTAGAAAGATCACAAACTGACATCCTAACATTGTAATTAAAAGAACTAGAGAAGTAAGAGTAAACAAATTCAAAAGCTAGCAGAAGACAAGAAATAATTAACATCAGAGTGGAACTGAAGGAGGTAAAGACACAAAAACCCCTTCAAAAAATAAAAGAACCCAGGAGCTGGTTTTTTGAAAAAAATAAATAAAATAGATTGACCACTAGTTAGACTAATAAAGAAGAAAAGAGAAAAGTATCAAATAAACACAATTAAAAATCATAAAGGAGATATTACCACTGACCTCACAGAAATACAAACTACTATCAGTGAATACTATAAACACCTCTACGCAAATAAACTAGAAAATCTAGAAGAAACGGATAAATTCCTGGACACATTCACCCTCCCAAGACTAAACTAGGAAGGATTCGAATCCCTGAATAGACCAACAACAAGTCCTGAAATGGAGACAATAATAAATAGCCTACCAACCAAGTAAAACCCAGGACCAGATGGATTCATGTCCAACTCTACCAGAGGTACAAAGAGGAGCTGGTACCATTCCTTCTGAAACTATTCCAAACAATTGAAAAGGAAGGACTCCTCCCTACTCATTTTATGAGGCCAGCATTATCCTGATACCAAAACCTGTCAGAGACACGACAAAAAAAGAAAACTTCAGGCCAATATCCCTTATGAACATTGATGCAAAAATCATCAATAAAATACTGGCAAACCAAATGCAGCAGCACATCAAAAAGCTTATCTTCACCATCAAGTCAGCTTCATCCCTGGGATTCAAGGCTGGTTCAACACATGCAAATCAATAAATGTAATCCATCACATAAACAGAACTAATGGCAAAAACCATATGATGATCTCAATAGATACAGAAAGGACTTCGATGAAATTCAACATCCCTTCATGTTAACGACTCTCAATAAACTAGGTATTGCTGGAACATGTCTCAAAATAATAAGAGCTATTTATGACAAACCCACAGACAGTATCACACTGAATGAGCAAATGCTGGAAGCATTTCCTTTAAAAACCAGCACAAAGCAAGGAAGCCCTCTCTCACCACTCCTACTGGAAGTTCTGGCCAGAGCAATCAAGCAAGTGAAAGAAATAAAGGGTATTCAAATAGCAAGAGAGGAAGTCAAATTGTCCCTGCAGATAACATGATCCTTTATGTAGAAAACTCCATTGTCTCAGCCAAAAAAATTCCTTAAGCTGATAATTTTCTTTTTAGTTTTAGTAGAAACAGTGTTTCTATGTTGTCCAAACTATCTCAGTCATATTTTCCATTTTTCTTTCTGTGCTGCATTCTGATTTAATCCTTCATATTTGTCTTCCAATCTATTAATTCTGTCTTCAATTATGGCTGATTTTCTTTTAACCAATCCTCTAGGTTTTCAATTTTAACTATTTATTTTATTTTTAAAGGTTTGATTTGTTTTATTTTTTCAAATATGCCTAGTTATTGTAGTAGACTTTTGTTTCCTTCTCAAGTGTATGATTCTATTATTTCTGTTAATATTTTAAACATGGTGATTTTATATTCAGTCTCTAATTATTCCAATGTTTGTGTCCCTGGATGTCTATTTGTCTGGTGATTGTTTCTGCTGAGTCTCACTCCTGGCAGCTTGTTTTCTATTGTGTATGGTGATTTTATATCATTAGGTCATATTTGGCCAGTCTCTGTTTATGGAAATCCTGAGGATGTGGTTTAATAGAAAATTCTTCCAGGAAGATTTGTTTTTCCTTATGTTACACACAACAGTATGCTACTAACCTGCGTAGAGGTATCTTCTCTGACTAGGTATTATCAGAGGAGATTTTATCCCTGTGTAGGATTCAAGCCAGAGAGACCCATTGTTTTTCTGGCCTACGCTTTCACTGAAGCTCTTTTACAGTTCTCGTTTTATGTAGCTGCTTCCATTACAATCCTCATCTCATATGTGATCAATAATTTGTTCTGGTTCATTGAAGAGACATTAAAACTTCAGCATTTAGGCCCCTCTGATCAGCAAATGTCCTCCAAGATACTTATAGCTTCAGTGCTGGCTTATCACTCTGGTTTTTGTTTCCATCATTTTGAGAGTACTAAAGATTTTTCTTAACTTCTAGGAAGCTCAGCTATACCAGTTACCTGTAATTTGTCCCTGTTTTTTTTTGACATTTTGTAGTGAGAAAAAGTTTAGAGCAGAGAGTTTGCAATATTTATCAGAAGTAGAAGATTTAAAAATTTCTATCTTATTAGGTTGCATCAAGATTAAATAAAAATGGCAACTAAAGAATTTAGCAGAGTTATTTGCATCATGTACTCAACAAATGTTAGTAAAATAAACATTTTTATTATTATTATGCTTTAAGTTCTAGTGTACAACGTGTAGGTTTGTTACATAGGTAGACATGTGCCATGTTGGTTTGCTGCACCCATTAACTCGTAATGTACATTAGGTATTTCTCCTAATGTTATCCCTTCCCCTACCCACGTCCCACAACAGGCCCCTGTGTGTGATGTTCCCTGCCCTGTGTCCAAGTGTTCTCATTGTTCAATTCCCACCTATGAGTGACAACATGTGGTGTTTAGTTTTCTGTCCTTGTGATAGTTTGCTGAGAATGATGGTTTCC
>NW_012109097.1:1189588-1236776 GCF_000951045.1 Mandrillus leucophaeus
GTCTTCTCTACACTGTTTATTCCAGTTAGCCATTCGTCTAATTTTTTTTCAAGATGTTTAGCTTCCTTGCGATGGGTTCGAACATCCTCCTTTAGCTCAGAGAAGTTTGTTATTACCGACCTTCTGAAGCCTACTTCTGTCAGCTCATCAAAGTCATTCTCCATCCAGTTTTGTTCCTTTGCTAGTGAGGAGCTGTGATCCTTTGGAGGAGAAGAGGCACTCTGTTTTTTAGAATATATGCCCTGCCCCCAGAGATGGGGTCTGCAGAGGCAGCAGGCCTTGCAGAGCTGTGGTGGGCTCCGCCCAGTTTGAGCTTCCCAGGCCACTTTGTTTACCTACTCAAGCCTCAGCCCTGCCAGGCTGCTGACTTGCAGTTCGATCTCAGACTCCTAACAGTGAGCAAGGCTCCATGGGCGTGGGACCTGCCAAGCCAGGCATGGGATATAATCTCCTGGTGTGCTGTTTGCTAAGACCATTGAAAAAGCACAGTTTTTTCCGTGGGAGTGTTGTGATTATCCAGGTACAGTCTGTCACAGCTTCCCTTGGCTAGGAAAGGGAAATCCCATGACCCTTTGTGCTTCCTGGGTGAGGCAATGCCCACCCTGCTTTAGCTCACCCTCCATGGGCTGTACCCACTGTCCAACCAGTCCCAATGAAATGAACCAGGTACCTCAGTTGGAAATGCAGAAATCACCATCTTCTGCTTCAATCATGCTTGGAGCTGCAGACCGGAGCTGTCCCTATTCGGCCATCTTGGAACCAGAAACAAGTAAAATTAAAATCTTAATTAGATTTGCAAAATATTTTCTATATTGGGCTTTCTTTATCATTTCCATTTAGGTGAAACATATTTATTCCCCAAGAAGAAAATACATGTCTACTCTTCTGCATACATAGTAGTTATGATTTTCTGTTTGATATACAAACAGTTTTATATACATTAACTTTTTTAGGAAAAAGTTGTGGTATAGGGAAATTATGATAAATCACGTTATTTGAGTGTATAATCAATGACTTAGAAATTCTACAGAAAAGCACCTCTTCAAACTAAGATTAGTCAAAAATTGCTGTTAATGTTTTATCAAAGACAATTTCTTATTGGAAATTATTCAATAACTAACATTTTGAAAAATTGTTTGGAGCTTGTCATTTGCAGTTTGTATCCATTTTTAAAGTTGATGATACCCATTTTCTAAAGTTGTTCTATTCCCAATTTCCAATGCCATCTTGAAAACTAAAACCAAATAAATAGCATCTTTAAATATGAACCATACCTTTAAATAGTTTTTACTGTGAATGAGAAGTTGTTATTCCAGGCCCATCACTTAATGGAAAACAAAACAAGAACAAACAAACAATGAGTTTCCAAAGAAATAAACGTTCATCCTGTCACAAAGAAAGGGAGATGACTGTGTCAGAGTATCTGATTCTCACTAAATACAGTATTGATAAGTTTTAATGCCAAACACAATGATATCAACTTTTTCTATAAGAAATCTAAAATTGAAATTTGCCTCTAGACTATCTCTTTGTTTTGGCTTATTTTTAGATTTTGCAGCTTTTTCAAATTGTTTGGGAAACACAGCTGGGATTATTAATATTCTGAGGTTTTCTAATTAAAGGAGATGACTGTCATTGTGTGCAGTTCTGAATTTCATTCTTTGGACATCATAGCCAACTGCTCTATCTTCAGTAGAAAGAATTTGAATTAAATGCCAGTATTTGGGGATTAAATACTTTGGCTTCTGGCTCATGACTTGCATAATGTAATAACAGTTGTAGCCAGCATGATTGAATGTTTATTTATATGCCTGGCACTATGAAAGGCCTTTTCTGTGTATTATCATATTTAATCTTCACAACAGCTTAGGCATATTCAAGTTTTCAAATTAATAAATAGAGGCTTGGAAAGGCCTTTTGCTTGTTTGTTTCTTAAATGCTGGAGTACATTGAGAAAATAGAATTTTCAACCCTAGAAAACTATTTCATACATGTAGCTACATTGCAGCTGTTGCTCATTCATTCAACACCACCAACTAATGAGAAGGTTTTGCTCAGCAGTAGACAAGCAGAGATGGAGGGCAATCCAGCTGGCTTTCTATATCCTGGGGAACTGGATTTGCAGAGGATTAGACTCTGAGGATGCTCAGGTCTTTTATATATAGATGTCATAAGTACAAACCCCAGCTCCTAAAAACATGCACATAGGGCCACCTGGATGATTTTTAGTCATTATGTTTTTGAAAAGTAGCCCCTGGCCCCCTAGTAGGATCCTGGGAATAACCTGGATTACTGCATCACAACTTCCTCAATATTCCCTTTCTGAATTTTTGTTGAAACAGCAGATATTTAAAGACAGTAATGGGCTGCAGAACTTTTCTATACCTAATGTATTCAACTTGCACAAAAGAAAATTGCATTCTCACAGTTAAATGATGTGCCCTAGATCACACAATGTGTGTCTCACATCAGCCTGACTGCATTTTAGCCTAATGCATCAAGACACTTGGCAATATTGTCCAGATTTCAGATTAAACTGCCCAGCTCCAGTTGAAAATACTCAAAGAACTTGAAAGAGATCAAATAATTACAGGATTGTGTTCAAGAATCTATTTATTTTCATTCTTCACCCCTTCTTTCATTCATTTATTCAACAAGCACTTCTTATGTGTTTACTATTAGCCAGGCAGTATCCATCCATTAAGACTACAAAGATGGGAAGACAAAGTACCAGCCTTAACTCACTGACTGAATGATGTATGTTCCAGAACCAGACTAGGGGAGGCTTCATCTGGAATGGGGAATATCCTGGCCCAGTCAATCACTGTTTCCATCAGACTGATATGCTTATTAAGTATTTATAACTTTTTCTAGACTTTTGGTGCATGAACAAAACATAGAAGTATCCCTGTACTCAAGGAACATATGTTGAAATTGATTAAGACAAACTATAAATAAGTAAACCAATGAATAAATAAATGAGGTAATTTCAAGCGCTAATCATGCTATAAGGAAGATAAAATGGAGAAAACATGATGGAGAGGCTGGAGGGGTCTACTCTTGTGAAAGTGGTGAAGGGAACCTTCTCTGGGGAAAAGAGATTTAAGTTGAGACCAAACTAATATAAAGAAGACAGCCATTCAAATATCTAATTGGTGGTATGCCACAGTGACACAGTGATCATCTTAGACTTTGAGCCAGTGGGGCAGAGCCTAGGGCAGTCAAAGCACCATACTAGTAGCTTCTAGTGATCAGTAGCTTTCCCTCTTCACCCTAGTGTGTTGTACAAACATTTCTATTTTCTGTGTGTTCCATGACATGAAAAGCATTGCAAAGCACTGCTTTAGTTGAAGAGACAATTCAAGCAGAAAGAAAGCAAGTAAGATCAAGACTGGTGTGTTGGGTAAGAGCAAGAGCATAGTGCACAACAGAGAAATTAGCAGAGAATGAGGTCAGAGAGTCAGCAGGAGCCAGGTCATACTGACCCTCATCGCTTAGGGATGGATGGATGAATACATGGGTGAAAAGTACAAGGACATAAAAGTTATATTTCTCTGATTCCAAAAAAGAATTCAATACATTTCTATGTTAAAGCACACATCAAACAGGTTATCAGAATATGGATTAAAAAGAAGTATTGGAAATAATACGAAGAGTAGAGAGAGAAAATTTTATCTGAATCCTAGTGTGAGTTTTTATAATCAAGCATTAAAATTAACATTGAGTTTCCTAATGGCCAAAATCTAAAATAAAACACCATGGACCATATAATTTTCTTTGTCTAGATAAAGGAAAAAAGAAATTGCAGCAGGAGATATAGGCTTTTTCTTGATACCAAAAATGGAAGAAATGTATTGCAAGGCTCATTACCAAGTAATTTAGTAAATTACATATTTCCTGCCACTTGCATAAGTTCAGAAATATTTTTCAAATGTCATTTTATTAAAGCTAAAGTTTTATCATAGTGAAGGCCTTTCATCAGAAATAGAAACTATCTGGTACATAAATCCAAGTACTTTGTTTTCTGGTGATGAAACCTTACCAAATTTGAATAAACTTACTTTCTAGACCTTATCATATATTCTTGCCTTAACGTCATTGTTTATAGTTCTCTTAGCCTGATATATGCATCCCTATCTTTTCTAATAAAGAAAATCCTACCTGAAAACAATGCCTAAACCCAATCCTTTACACAGTGGTTCTCCTATTAGAAGTTCCCCTAGGAAGCTTTCTAAATAGACAAGTACGGCTGGGTGCGGTGGCTCACACCTGTAATCCCAGCACTTTGGGAGGCCGAGGCAGACGGATCACCTGAGGTCGGGAGTTCGACACCAGCCTGACTGACATGGAGAAACCCTGTCTCTAATAAAAATACAAAAATTAGCCAGGCATGGTGGCCCATGCCTGTAATCCCAGCTACTTGGGAGGCTGAGGCAGGAGACTGACTTGAACCTGGGAGGTGGAGGTTGTGGTGAGCCAAGATGGGGCCATTGCACTCCAGCCTGGGCAACAAAAGCAAAACTTTAACTCAAAATAATAATAATAATAATAATAAATAGACAAGTACTACTCCATACCAACTGAATCAGAATTTCTAAAAAATATGGCCCAGGGATATATTAAGCTCTCCAGGTAATTCTAATGAGTAAACATGTTTAGGAACTTCCAAACTAGGTTAGTGCTAACTCCTATTTACAGTTGGCTCCAAATACAATGCTGAGCTTCACCTTTGCTGCTTGGGTCTGATGAGTTTCCCTTCTGAAAGACAATGAAAAGTTAACCAACCAACTGCAACAGAATATGCCACAAACAAGAAAGTCTTTGTGGTCATTTATCATGGAAAGTAAATGAGTTATTTCCTCCTTGACCTTGTATTTAATGAGAAACATTGCATAGCAAATCTGCTTTAGTTCTGGCTTCACTCAAAAGCCATACAGAAATAGACATTTCAGTGAGTCCTTGACCCGGCACTGTGGCTCACGCCTGTAATCCCATCACTTTGGGAGGCCAAGGCGGGCGGATCACGAGGTCAAGAGATCGAGACCATCCTGGCTAACATGGTGAAACCCCATCTCTACTAAAAATACAAAAAAATTAGCCAGGTGTGGTGGTGGGCGCCTGTAGTTCCAGCTACTTGGGAGGCTGAGGCAGGAGAATGGCGTGAACCCGGGAGGCAGAGCTTGCAGTGAGCTGAGAACGCTCCACTGCACTCCAGCCTGGGTGACACAGTGAGACTCCATCTCAAAAAAAAAAAAAGTAGACATTTCCACCTTCTTGTTGAGAAAAAAAGGAGAAACCATTATAGAAAACTTATACAAGGGAACAAATTAATGTGGCTTTCAAACCTAACTGTGCATAAAAATCACTTGATAAGCTTGGTAAAAATCCAGACTCCCAGGCCCCAACTCCTAATGACTCTGAGTGAGTAGTTCCAGGGTGGGCCAGGGATGTGTCTATTTATCAAGCCTCCTACGTGATTCTGAGACCAGTGGCCCACCGGCCAATGGAAAATAAGAGTTTAAAAAAAGCTGCCCCTTTTTTTGTATGTAACATATAAAAGTTTCTTTTTGATCTTCATACAAATGCAAGGGCCCTTAGACCACTTTGGAGAAAAAATAGAATTATGAAAATATATGTTTGCAGGCAAATTTCAAAGATCATAGAAGAGTCATGACAGCTGAAGGAAAACGACAGCAGCTGAAGACAGCTGGAGAGCTGGAGAGCTGAGGGCTCTGGCATTAGAAAGGTACTCAGGCAGGACGGCCAGATCTGGGCTAGAGTAAAGAAATGTGCTGTCAACCAGAGCAGATTCTCTGTTGCGAGCTTGCTGGAGAATAATACCACAGCTGCTCTCCTGGAAGTCAGATGTAATAATCCTGCCCTTCCTAGATGCAAGCTCTTCTAATCAAGCTGTGAAAAATATACTAACTTTGGTCTGCTATTGTGGGCTGAAGGCTAATTTGGTCGTATCCTGGGGCTTGAATTCTCACATCCCTATCAGAAACAAACTGCTTCAAGTTTAGGAAATGAGAGCCACAGGAAGTTCAATTAGAAGCACACACTGGCCTCTCTGAGAGGCAGAGAGAGAAAGGGGGAGAAATCAGTAGCCTGCTTCTCTAGCAAAGTCATACAATAGGCCGTGGATTTCCAACACCCACTTTCTCCATTGGAGTCAAGAAAAAGCCATAAAGTGTAATAAATCGCAGGAGTGTCAAATACACAATAACAATTTATTCTTTCATCATTACCGCATTCGTTTGTTCATCATTCATTCTTTCATTCCAAAAATATTTTTAAACACTATAGTGGTTTTGCTTAGCTTCCTCAAAAGCGAAATCTAAGACAAAGAATTCGGTGCAATTAGTGTCTTTGAGAGGTGATCGCAAGAAGCATGAGTGAGGGAGTGGAGATAGAATGAAAGGAATGAACGAAAGCCAATGAACATAAAAGTACACTACTAAGGACATCACTGTGAACAAAAGGGAGTCAATGCTGCTGGGACTCTGAGAGAAGCATCAGATTCTTCCCTGGAATTGTCTCCCTAAAGGCTAGAATGAAGAAACAACTATCTGAGGGCTTCAATCACCCAGTGGTGGAAAGTTAACCTGTGTCTGCTAACTTCTTCCACTCTACTAAGCTCCAAATACATGTAGGCTAAGGAAGCCAGGACCTACCCCACCAAATGCCCTTTCCAGTACCTAACTTACCAGAGAAGTCCAAGGCAGGAAGCAAGAGGCTGTCAGCTGGAGGGAGTTGAAGCCTGTATAGGCTTCTTTGCCCTAATGAAGGGAAATGCAGAGGGGAAGACAAAGGGATGTTAGTTGGTGCTTTGCATGTGTCTAGTATGATATGTCAGGCTCTCACTAAGCCAGAAAGATGAATAAATCTTGCTCTCTGCCCTCTAAGAGTTCATGGCCTTGTAAGGGAGAGAAACATAAAGAAAAAGTAACATTCAGTATAAAAACTGCCACAGAAATCATACCCAGACAGCTTTAGCAGGAAAATGAGAAGAAAAACTTAGTTGGTAGAGGGGAGATTTGGAGAAAGGAAAAGCGCTCTGGAAAAGGGAGAGTTGGAAGAGATTCACCAAAATGTAAGCTGACGCTTGGAGGATGAATCTTCTATGTGAGTAAAAGAACCATAAAAGAAATGTGAGTTCATATAGAAGAGCAAGGTACATTCTGGAAGTGGTATTGAGTAAAGTATGGCTGAACATGGCATTTATGTCAAAGAAGCAGAGGAAATAAGGCTAGACACATCTTTCATCCAAAAGGCATAGAGAAGGCCACTAAAGTTTAAACAGAAGAGTGATTCAAGGGAGTTGTTTCCATTCTTGGTGATCTTGAAAGATCACAGTAATTCCTGGAGATTTGTTCTTTCAAAAAACATCTACAATGAAGAACACATTATGTACCAGGGACTCTACCATGTGCTGAGCACACACTGGGAAATATGGTCCTGATATCAATAGCTCAGTGTTTGGTAGTGCGAGACAGAGAACTTTGATAATAGAGTGCAATCAATGCTACTCTATGTCTCAGTGCAGGGGGCTATGGGAGCACATGGGAAGACCTCCTCATTCAGTCTTCTGGGATCCCTGAAAACTTTCTGGGTAATTAGCAGTGTTCATACATCAAAAGTTAGAGGGCTAGATTGCCTGGCCTATGGCATTCCAAGAAAATGGAATGCCTAAGGAGGCAGTGTCTCACGGGGAAAAAAAAAGCAACATGAAAGAAATGATGGTAGTATAGGGAGACAGTATCCAAGTACAATGCTTGTGGTCAATAATATTTTCCTCCACCCCTACCTGACATATTCTGTCTCATCATCTCACCTGGCAGCTTACTCAGCCTTAAGTTTTTATTTCGAGTATTGTTTCCTCCTGGAGGCCTTCCTTGGCCCCTTAAGTTTAGAAGGTACAACCTAAAGGTCCAAATACATTCATAAATTACTTAATATTTTCTTAGTAGCCTAGAAAGAAATATGCATATAAGCAAATAAAACCTAAGTCTTCTAACCTTCTAACTGTGGTAAGGGCAACTAATTAGCAACTATAGTAACTAATATATACTAAATACCATGCACCAAGCACTGTCTTAAGTGTCTTTGAACATGTTAATTCTTTTTCTACTTTGAACAACTTTATGAAGCAGGTAATATTTTACTTCCATTTTAAAGAGAGGGAAACTGAGGTAGTAAGTTACATAAGGTGCCAAGGACAGTCACATAAGAAGTAGTAGAACAAGGACCTGAGCCCCAAGAAGCCTGGCTCCAGAGGATGAACTGTTGATCACTGTGCTCTGCTGGCTCTCAGGCTTCCATCTGAGGTCCATTGCTTTTGTCAGCATACCCCTGATACTCTAGAACAAGCTTGTTCAACCCACAGCCCTGCAGGCTGCATGCAGCACAGGATGGCTTTGAATGCAGCCAACATAAATTTGTAAACTTTCTTAAAACATTATGAGATTTATGCACAGACTTTTTTTTTTTTTAGCTCATCTGCTTTCATTAATGTTAGTGTATTTTATTGGTGGCCCAAAACAATTCTTCCACTGTGACCCAAGGAAATCAAAAGATTGGACACCCCTGCTCTAGAAGGTACATCTAACTAATTGCAACTTCCATATTTAAATCATCTCTTCATCTTCTTTCTTGTACCAAGGCTAAACTCACTTCCCTAGATACTTCCTCACAGAAAGAAATTTCCATCCATCTGGAAGTTTTACTGATTGAATTATTTTCAAGAACCAGGTCACAACTATAGTTTAGCTGTCCGTGTAGCAATCCTCCTACCTTTCTTCACCTAGTCACTACCTCCTGGTCAAAGCAACTGGACCGTTTTCAGTTGTGGTCTCTATTTTACCAACCTGCAATAGCGTTTTACTGCCGAGGCAGGAACCTTCCAGACTTCACTGGTATTTTGAACAAAGAATAATCACTGATTCATGGTCTTTAACTGAATTGAAAGGTTCAGACATTAAGGCATTATTTCATTTCTCTTCCACCATCATTTGGCTGTTACAGCTAGTTTATCACAGCTAGGGACAATGTCAAATTGCTCTCAAATTTTCTGCTTTAACTTTAAAGATAACCACTCTACCTCCTTTATGTCTTTACTTCAAACTTATATTTTCATTTTGTACTTACATTAACAAATTATTCAAGATTTTCTAATATTTAGAAAAGTTTCAATGCTAACTGGAATTTAATTCCTTTCAAAAGAAAATTAGTCAGCAGCCACAACAAAAATACACTATTTCAAATCTCTGCCTCTGGAGGGCTAGCAAAAAAGAATTCTTTTTATTCCAGTAATAACAGCAATCACTATTGCTATTGAATGCTTACTATATGCCAGCCATTGTTAAGTGCTTTTCACACATTATTTTATTTTAGAGACGAGGAAACTGAGGCTTAGCGAAGTCAAGGTGCTTGTTCAAAATCACAGTGGTAGTTGTTCCAGAGTCGATATGCCTTACTTAGGCACAGTTTTTACAATGTAATCTTAGTTCTGTGGAAATTCACCATTGTATTTCATAGGCATTCTTCATCCTTATCAACTGTTGAACTTGCTATATCTGTTTTCTGAACGTTACTAGTAGTGGTATTGAGATCTACCACCCTTCTTTCAGCTTTGGGCTGCAAGTTATGGATAACTTTCACTAAAACCAGACTAAAAGTTAAGAGTATTTATCAATTCTCCTAATAAAAAGGATGGAGGTAGGGTGGGCTCCATGTACAGGACGTTAAGGGTTAGGATCTACTTTTTTACTTTTGGTTCACTTTTGGGTTTTCTTTGTATTAGCTAATCATCAGAATTGCTTCCTGCAGAAACCAGGGAAATACTTCCTTTTTTGTATTCGGCTGCAAAAAACAACAAAAAAATGCAAAACAGAATACTTCCTCAAGTCTGTGCCAAAGTCTTTCCTTTAGCCCAGTGGGCCAGTTTCAGTCATCTGCCCACCCTTGGGAAGAAAAATGGCATATGATCTTCTCAATTAATCCACTGAAAAAAATACTATGAGAAATCCAACACTCATCTGTCATAAAACAAAACCTTAGGGCTTTAGTCATAGAAAGCACTTCCTTTGCCTGATAAAATGAATCTAGACAAAGTTGATAGTGGTAACCAGTAAGAATTCCTACTGGTGAAACTACAGGAGCTTTCTCAAGTACAAAATAAATATTGTACTGAAGGCTCAAAGCATGTAATAAGAAAAATACAGGCATAATAATTGAAAAGTTAAAGGCAAAAGTTGAATTATTTGCAGAAAATATTATCTACACAGAAATTTTATATCTATAAGATCTCTAAGCCATTAAACTAATAACAGGATTAAGAAGAGTTATGATTTTATACTTATACAGAAAAAAAAGATCATTCATATACACTAGCATAATTAAGAAATGTATGAGAAAATATTCATAATAGTAGCAAATATTGTATTTAGGAAAAACTTTAACAAATTATATGGAAAAACAAATTCAGACTATTATGAAAAAAACATGAAAGGTAAAAGATATAAATTATACATATGATGTTAGATGAAAAGCCACAATATCCAAGTTATAAATCTAGTGTAATATCAATTTTTAAATCTCAACAAACCTAGATAAAAACTAAACTGACACTGAAATTCATATAGCACAAAAGTCATCACCAAACATAAAGCCAAGTTACAAATAGAGAGGTACATATGTATCTGTCAAAGTTTAGTATCCAAAACATGACAAAAACCTTGCAAATCAATAGAAGAAAGAAAAACAACACTCATAATCCCTGGAAAACAGGAAATGAATATGAACAGACAATGCCCAGATTATAAAACATAAATGACTAATTAACATATGAAAAATGCTCAATATCTTTAATGATCAAGAAAACGCAAAAAAAAAGCAATAATGAGATAATATGGGATAGTCATAGAATTGGCAAAGATGTAAATTTTGACAATATCAAATACTGGCAAGATTTTATAGGGAAACAGTGGCTCATAAATCATAAGTGGTGAGTATACATTTGTATCACTGGTTTAAAGAAGCATGTTTTTGAACTGCTTTGAAGAGCAATGACATCTAATAAACTTGACAAGTTTGCTGCTAGGAATAAATTGCAGAGAAAAATCTTACACATGTACTCCCAGAGGCATTTACAAAATTGCTAATTACAACATTTATTGTAATACCAAAATACAAAATGGAAGAATTAATCTTTACTCATAAAGAATAATGAAAAATAAATTGCAAATGATACTATATTATGATTAAAATAAAATAGATTGAAATATAGTCACATAAAACATATTTCAAACAAAAACTTAGTGAAAAATTATAACTACAATGGTACAATTTATGAAATTTTGAATACTCACACAACCAAAATATATACTGTTATTTACCTATACACTATTATGGACATATTGTAAATAAATTGTATTTTTATTATAGACATGGACTTCAGAAATATGTACCACATTCAGGCTAATAGTTCTTTTGGGGGAAGGAAGGAGGGAAATGGGACTGAGGGGAATAAATGTAATCAAATTTTTAATATTCTGTTTCTTCTATTAAGAACATATCTGAAACAAAAGCAAGAAAATGTTAATATTTGTTATTTGGGGTGGTGGAATCATGGATATCTCTTAAGCTAGTTTCTGTACTTCTCTTTATTTCTACAGCTTCCAAAAAATGTTTCAAAGTGCCAAATATTTTAACCAGGAAGATAATTATAGGCTAAATAAAAATAAAAGGCCAAAAATGAAATGTCTACATATTTTGCATTCTTTCTTCCCCCTGAGAGATGAATAAGTGAAGTAACTCTATTAATATAGTTTGAACTTAATCTCATGTTGGATCTGGAGGCTTATAAACATATATATTTGCATCTATCATATAATGCCTTGATTCTTCCCAAAGTCAATGAAAAATAAAGTGTCTGTTGTTACCAAAGTATGCAAACAGCCTGAGAACAATTGCTTTACAAACTATTACTTCTAAGAGCCATTATCTTCCTTTTGTTTAATTTACCATTAAGATTGAGTTCTATGATGCAGTAGACATATACTAGCTAATTTTAGAAACACGGGGATATCTCTGATTTTCAAAAATGCTTATATTTAGCAGTTAAAAAATCAGCCTCTCAGAAAACTCTCTAAAGCATCTATGCCCAAAGAGGCCCTCACTCTCTCAACCTTTTTTCCCTATTTCTCTTTAACCAAAATTCTTTCCAGGTAAGGCAAAGTCACTTGGAAGAAATTTGAAGGTGCATTTTCTCTTTAAGAATAACACTACTTTATACTTGGCCTTTTCAGCCAGTCACATCCCAATAACCATGGTAGAGCAAGCCCTTGAAATAGGATTCCCCAGAAACAATAGTTTATAGTCCAGCAAAGCCTGTAGATAATTTTCTCAAATTCTTCCAGGGGCAAAAAATTCCTAACATAATTAATTTGTAGCCCTCCCTTGAATGTTACTGTTGTTACTTTTTATTTTGAAATCATATCAGATTTACAAAATATTGCAAGAAGAGTACAAAAAACTGTTAGACATTTACCTACACACACACACACACACACACGTATTCACACTTAATTTTTCAGAGCCATTTGCCAGTAAGTTAAACATATTATGTCTTTTTAACCCTAAATACTTTAATGTGTGTTTTCTAAGAACAAGAACATTTCACTTTTATAATCATACTAAAAATATGAATATCAAGAAATTAGCATTTATCCAATGTTATTAATCTATAAGCCTGATTAATATTTTGCCAATTACCACAATAATGTCCTCTGTAGTAAATATATATATTTATATTCATGTATACATTGAACTCTCTGGTACAGAGTCCAATCCAGGATCCCAAATTCCATTTAGTTATCAAGTCTCTTTAGTTTTCTTTAATCTGGACAATCCCTGAGTCTGTCTTTGTTGTTTACCATTACCTTTACCTTGACATTTTTGAAAATTTTGAAGTGTACAGGCAAATTATTTGGTAAAATCTTTCTCAGTTTGAGTTTGTCTGATGTTTCCTTGTGAAAACATTGCGGTCTTGCAGGAATATTTGTATCCTGTTTTCTCATTGTTTCCTGCCTCCTGTTATGCGTGCGCTCATCCCTTTATTTCAGCATTTCTGAATCGCTTTGGTTTACATGTGTCCCTTTTATAAATTATTCAGCTGTATCTTGCTTTGTGAGCACAACTGAGAATAACTTTTATTTTAATATATGAATTAAGCTCATTCATATTTATTGATATGACATATATTTGGTCTCAATGCTGTCATATTTACTTTATGTTCTAAATACCATATATAGTATTTACTGTATATTTTCTCAGCATTTGCTAAGAATTGCTTGAGTTCTTGCATGTTTAAAATGGCTTTTTCTTTTCATCTTGATATTTGAAGGCTATCTTGGCTGTATATAAAATCCTTGGCTCACACTTTCCTTACTTAAGTGTCTTGAAACAACTGCTTCATTGTTGCTTTTCTTTAAGTCTCTTACCTTTGTAAGCGATTAGATCTTTTTGTCGGAGGACACTGGGACTTTAAAGTCCAAACGTTTCACTAGACTATGCCTCAGATTAAATCACTTGATATCAATTTTTCCAAGTACCTTTTCATTGTCAGTTTTCCCAGGTAGGCCCTTTCAATATGTAAATATAAATTTTCTTTTATTTCTGAAATACTATCTAAGATTATTGTTTTAAATATTAGTTCTGTTTCATTGCTTTGTTTTTCACCTTTGGAGACTTCAGTTAACCATATATTGGATCTCTGCCTATTTTTCATTTCAAACACTTTCTTCTGACCCTTTTCTTTCCTTCTTTATTGCGCTTTCATTCTTTCGGTTATTTATCTGCTCTTCTGCATTAACCCTTATTACATCTTACCTAATTTAATCTTCATTGACACATTATTTAGTCTCTTTTTTTGTATTTCTTTTCTGAATGGAATAAATAAATTTTCATTTCATTTCATCCATTTTTCCCCACATCTGCTCTTAGAAAATTGATTTAAGGAACATTTTTTTATATTGCCAAATGTTTATTTGAGAATATTTAATTTAGTTTGTAGAGTTAAGGGACAATTTTCTGTTTTGTGGTTGATTTTTCTTTTAGAGATAATTCTTATCAGATGAAATGTTTTGATTCTAATTCTCCGTTTTCTTCTTAGTACAGATAAAGTATGCTTGCATCTCTGTATTTAATAGCCAGGAATGACAATTTGAGAGGCTTACAAGATTCCTAGTTGCAGATCATTCTCTTATGTCAGTGAAGCAAAGCAGATGGCTTTTTAGTGTAGGGATAAAATGGGGGAAGGTTGCATTTAAAAAAAAAAGTATTTACCCCTGTATTCTAAGTTTTTCCTTTTTCCTTCTTTTTCCTTTTACTGTGCAGTTTCCAAAGAGCTCTTTTCCCTTGCCTTTTACTCTCATCTCCTAGTAAATATTGCCTTAAAGTTCTCTCTTAAAGTTCAGTTTTCCTGCACTTTGCTCTCTGGAAATCTTGGGGTGGGAAGTTGAGAAATACCTCTACTGAAAATTGGTATTTATTTCTTCACTTATAAGAGATTGAACTGTGTATTGTATTCTAGTTTATTGTCATGTGGAAGAATAGGATTTGTGTGGCTTTAGTTGTGATTTTTGTTGATTTGCATAGCTTTTAGAGGATATGCTGGAACATTCAGATTTAGGTAGCCACCATTCCTTGGCTATCTCCTTGCATTCTTTTTTTATAGATCAGAATTATTTTTAAAATTAAGTTGCATGTGCACATTTTCCCTACCATCTTCACATTGATGAAATAAATGACTGTGACATCTGAATTATACATTTAATTGCCTTGGGTGTCTACTTTACATTACATATGACAACACAGTTAAACAAACATGAATTTCAACATACTCCAAGCAGGTATAATGCAGTCATTTAACACTACATAAGCCCAGGAAAATGTTATGATAAAATACTTCAAAAATGTGCTATGGAAAATACCACATCTTTCTTCTCTTCCATGTCTTTAAGAAAAATAACAAATAAAAAGATAATTTGCTATAATTTAACGTACTGTTCTGAGTACTTCAGTCTAGTTAGCTCTCAAATTGTTCCTTAGACCCTGCATCATTTTCCTTCTCCATCTGCTCTTGATGCCTTCAAATCCCCATACTGATGGAAAAAAATAAGTTTTTGAAATATTAACCATGCCAAGGAATTTCTCAAAATATTATTTTGCAGTAGATTGTACAGCCTCTTAACATTTATTTGTTAACTTCAACTCAAACATTAATACATATAATTCAATATAACCAAAATACTCAGTGATTTTCAGTTGTCAATCTCTCTAAGTATCCCTTTGTCAATTCCCAACCATACCTCTTCTGACCCTTTACCCCTCAGACCTGGAATGTTTCTCAAAGAAGAAACTCTGCACAAGTTCTTATCAAACATTTGCTGTGAATATTTGGGGATCCAGGGCCTATTATGGGGTGGGGGGAAGGGGGAGGGATTCATTGGGAGTTATACCTGATGTAAATGACGAGTTGATGGGTGCTGACGAGTTAATGGGTGCAGCACACCAACATGGCACAAGTATACATATGTAACAAACCTGCACGTTATGCACATGTACCCTAGAACTTAAAGTATAATAATAATAATTTAAAAAAAGAATTCCCAGGGAGGCTAACAGTCAGCTTCAATATCATATAATAAATTCTACAGAAAATTCACAAAATCTCCATTATCAAGATAAGCCAGCTTTATAGACTAACTACAAAACTCATGCTCTCTACTAAACATATGAGGAAAATATAATAGATTCAAAATGCATTTGGTTGATCCAATACATTGAGTTTATATGTTTCATTCCCCATTCCCACCACTATTTATTTCCCCTCTGTAGGAGGATATTGATCCATACCCACCTACATCCCCTCAATACTTACCATAACAGTGCACACCAATGGTTTCTTAATGTAATTATCCATAATTCTCTGACTGAGGGCTTTCTTCGGCCATAGAAACTAGAATGCAGCCCTTTCCCAGGGCAGACTCAAACAGCTCACTCCCAGGAGAAACTCTCAATCACAAACAAAACTTAATAAATAAGTACACTAGCTTCCCTTGGGTGGAACAACTCTGATGCATACTCTACATTGCCTTTCAGAGGTCCCCATCGAGCCCTGAGCCATAGTTGCCTGTAGTGATTAGATATTCTTCCTCAGCTCACATCCTCCTTTTCCAACCAGTGCTTCCTGGAATCATCTCTCAAATAAATTATTTTCACTGATATCATTGCCTCAGGATCTGCTTATGGGAGAACCCATCCTAAGACATATCTTCATGAATCCCATCAAAATTTATATTCTATATTCCTTTTCTAAGGCCTGTTATCCAACAGCAGAGACCAAAGACAGTAATTTTTACCTTTTGGGGTATCAAAGTCTATGGAACGGATCTTAGTCTATACTGTCCAGATTTATGGCTATTTAGCTCCAGGGACTTCAATTCACTTGAAAGTTTCCAAAATCCCTGGAAGCTATCAGCCATTTAAAAGGTGCTGAGTGGCTTCATATGGAAGCATTTATTATCTAGCTTTGGTAAGATATATAGACAGTGAATATTATACCCAGGCAACATCAGTCTGAACTCTGACACCAAACAGTCAGCTAGTCTTGAAAAAAATTATTTCACCTGTCTAACATCAGTATTCTAATCCACAAAATGAGAAGTTGAAATAGATGCTACCTAAGCAGCTCTGCAGCTGTTAGGCTCCCTGATTCTGATTCGAAATAGGTCTCTGAGATCCATTACATGTGACACATTTTTTTTCTTAGAAGATAAACTTACGGGCCAGTTGTGGTGGCTCACGCCTGTAATCCCAGCACTTTGGGAGGCCAGATCACAAGGTCAGGAGATCGAGACCATCCTGACTAACAAGGTGAAACCCCGTCTCTACTAAAAAAATAAAAATACAAAATACAAAAAAAATTAGCCAGGTGTGCTGGTGGGTGCCTGTAGTCCCAGCTACTCGAGAGGCTGAGAGAATGGCATGAACCTGGGAGGCGGAGCTTGCAGTGAGCCGAGATTGTGCCACTGCACTCCATCCTGGGAGACAGAGGGAGACCCTGAAAAAAAAAAAAAAAAAAACACACACACACACGATAAACTTACTAACAGTATTCTTTCTCAAAACTGATTTATGAATTCAAATTTAGTGTTAATTCATCCAGACACACCTCAGTTTCCTCTGGTCATTTTCTAAATTATAGTAGTTCATACAATGCTACAACACTCTCCTCATCACTAGGCAGAAATTTTAGGTATACTTTCCACTCAGCCACCTAGAAGCATTTCTGTGTTTTTTAGTTACTGGAAACAAGAAGAGATTACATAGAAAATCTATGCGTTTGGACCAATCTAAATTCATGGGATGAATCTTCTCCAGTTACCTAACAGGTGTCACACGGAAGAGTTTGTCAATGATAATTAAGCTCCTTTTCTGATATGAACTGAGAAACTGAGCTTTGAAATCAGTTTCTCTTGAGTGGAACACATTGATACAAGGAAGAATCTGATATGGAATGAAGGAAAAGGAATCAAAGTGAACTAGTGTTACAGAAAACGAATTACATTTGGAAACTTAGCAGAGTGCAGGAACATTTGATCTTGAGAAGGAAGAGAGGCAAACAAGAGTAGAAAAAGGACAGTGAAATGGTTTGCAATCTTTTAAACACAAGAGTAAAAAGAGCTAATAACATAGTGGAAATCAGACCAAATAGAGTTAACAGCTGAGATTAAATAGCACCACACTTATTCCACTCACAGTTGCCCTGGCACTTCAATCTCTCCCTTACAACAATTGATTTTAAAATAGAAAGTTCATTAAAGTGAAGCAAAGAGTAATTCCTAGTGAGCTACTTCTGCAGGAAGATCTGGGGAAGACTTTAGGGAGGAGTTTGGAATATAGAACAAGGAGAACGAAGGGCAAGAATACAGCATGTGTTAAAGAATAAGTTTGAGCCTGCATACACAAAAAGGGAAAGATAGAGATCTTCTAATGCTTCTTCTGTTTTAGACGAAAATAGACTAGTTTTAAGTACTAAACAACAACTTTACCATCAACACTTGGTCTACTTATCTATTTGCTTCTTGGGGGAAAAAAAAAACCCAGAAACTCAGAACTCTGAATAAGAAAAGGTAAATATGTCATTCTCAGTATGAAAAGGCTCAGAGTGATCTGGGCCTGCTGCTTGGTTTACTTTCTGCACCCATGACTTCTTAGAAAGTAGGCCAAGTGACTCAATACAGTAAGACAATTGCTGTTACTGTCTGAAAAGTTTAAGCTAACGATAATTTTTTTTTTTTTTTTGATCTTTGGAATTTGACACTAAAAGTCATACTAAGACAAGAATCAGGTCTAAAAGCAAATGGCAAACAGATCTGTCAGATTGGAATGACTCCCTCAGTCAGCCATGCAGCTTATAATCTTCAGGGCTACTTGGCCACAGAGAGCCAGTCCAGCAGTCATGGCTGGCCTGAGCAATGCATGCAATTCACTGAAGAAATGTGCTGGTCAATTTGGGTAGCTCCATGCAAAAATTGCCAACAACTGTATAAGCGAAAAAGGAAAAATGGAACCAATAAGGGAAATCAGGACCTAGGTTGAAATCAGCTTTCCAATTTACCAGAACATTTGTTCCATTTTATTTTACTTGTGTATATAAAGCCTGGCAGATGCAATCTTTGAACAAATTTATAGCTGATGAGAGTCATCCTTGTATAATCGCTAAAACATAGATTTTTTAAAAAATCAAACAATCTAGCTTTAGTTTTTGGCTCAGCCATTTAGCTATGTGATCTTAGACAATTTATTTCATCTCCCTAAGTCTCAATTTACTTTCCACTTAAAATGAGACTAATAATCCCTCCTTTGCAAGGTTAAATGAGGGGATGAGCTTAAAACATCTATAGAGTAGGGATTTATTACATGGTAACAGTGGTGGTTGCAGGACTGATTAATAATAATTGATAATTGTTTTTATTTCTGTTATTATGAGAATGTCATTTTCACATTTTTTCCAATGATCATATTACCCCTTTATGGATAAAAACAGTGCTCTGATATTTTTTGGTTTATTCTTGCCTCTACCTCATTGGGGAGGGAAGGAGAAGGAGGATAACCTAAAATCCAATATTTCCAGGATTCTCAGAGGATCATTAACTAGTTACCTGACTTTGGATTTCCAGGTTTTTACTTGAGCCATCTAAGACTGGGAGTTTCCCAAGTCAAATTCAATATCCACTTCAGATAAAATGAGAGATAATGAGAGAATATATTGGTCTCTGTACTAAGGGTCTTAATGTAAACCAAGACCAGAAACGAATAAATACAATGTAGTTTTATATTATGAAGAAATCCTGCTCCAATTATTGTTGAGTATCTTAAGGAACATTTTAATGTTCCATTTAATGACAGTGTTAGTTTCCACAGTAAACATATAATGTCACATAGCTTGGGCCTTATAGCAGCCTAAGAGTGAAAGGGATGCTAAGCTAAACATGTAGAGTGGAGAACAGGAGTAGGCAGAGTACTGACTTCAATAGTGGCTGAAAAATGATGAACAATCTACAAAAGGATTATGGCAATTCAAGTTCCATTCCAGAAAGCCAGAAAATCAAATAAAGTGGTCCAAAATGGGAGAAGCGGGTCATGGAACCTCTTTGGTAATGGAAACAATAGGAGAATCGTTTGAGGGTCAGGCTGTCCAAAGGAATTTGTCTGAAAGTAAGAACAGCAACTAGCCCAATCCCTGGTATACAAGGCTAAATGTAATGAAACTGGCAAGCAGGCTTCATCCTGCTGGAGAGAATATAGTGATGAGCTGAAAAATTAGAGCTAGCCATGTGACATGTTACTCTGTACCAGCATTATTCAAGGAAACATGGGAGCATTGCCCAGAGAGTTGTGAAAGAATAGAGACTTGCAGTTTCAGTCTGGGAGGAAAAGAAACATAATACACAAAGGTACCCTGTCCCTGATTCGAAAAAATAGAAAGTATAACTCACAACCATCTGAATGCGCAACACAAACAGCTGAGATGGGGTTAAGCCAGAGCAAAGACTCACATTAAGCTAGACGTGGCTCATTTGTACATTCAGGTAGATCTTATACTTTCTAATTTTTCTTGTTACAAAATGGTGAGGAGAAGGAAACATTTTACTCTGTAATCATATTCTAGAATATAGAGCATTAGGCTACATAGTTTATGTTGACTTAGGATTATTTGGATGCTATTTGGCTATTCATAATGGCGGGAAAAACCCATTTCAAACCTGCAATGTATAATGTGGCACAACTCACAGTTTTCCAAGCATACTGAAAAGGAAAATCATAGCCTAACTGAGGTATGCCCTTACCGGGACTGAGTTAGTGGAAAGCTATTTGGAGGTTCAAACTGAAAAGGAGATTTTGCTTGCTTTCATAAAAAGGTATTACTCCAACTCCACTGTCATCCCAGAGAGATATAAAGAAATGTAAGTTGTAAGACTGAATTTTAATAAGCATATTTGAACTTTTATATCTAAATGAATGTTTTCTTCTCCAAAACAGTTACTGTGGGACACTCTATGTTAATTTCACAAGCCTGCCTAGATTGAAGGTGTCAGTTATTTCCTTTCCATCTACAGTCCTTCTCTGAGAACCTGTGTCATCTACAGCCTGTGGGAAGTGCAGCCTTATTTACTGTGTGGCCTTATACACGTCACTCGCTCAAGGGACCTTAAATGCAAAAGTCTGACTGGCAATAAATGAAGCAAGACAAAGCTACTCCATCTTAGAATCTGCTTATTGGCGAATCCAAATTGTGACATGGGAAGTTAGAAGAAGCTTTATTACATATGGACATTAGACATGTTAATGAAAAAATTTCCTTGGCAATTTAAAAGCTGGCTTTTATCTAGATTTGGACCTAAAGCTCTTACAACTGCTGCCTACAACCCAAATACCAAAGGATATTTCTATCAAAAGCAAAAAAAAAACCATGTGTATAAAGTCTTGTTCTTATTCTTAAAAATCATGCAAATTTTGTATCTTATTAACATACATTTATTTGTTGTAATATGACATAATAATTCAAATAATATTATGAATTTATTAACTTGTCCCCAAAATCTTTAAGTAAAATCAATAGCATCCCTCAGGAAAACTTTCCCTGTAGTCTTTGCATACCATCTTACCGCTGTGTTCTACTCAAAAGAAAATACTTGAAATTTCTTGGTGACACTGGAGTAGGAGAGACAGGTACAATGTAGAAAATGAGAAGAAGACAGTAAACAATGTTACACAAAGAATCACAATTTTACCTTACAAGTTTGGGCCTAATGACTTTGTTTTCTGAAATGTTCTAGAATTAAACCGAAACAACCTGAATCCAAAGCACAAGAGTGACAGCACGTTCTTCTTCTTTGTTTCTTTCATATTCTCTATCCACCATAAGGGAAGGGAAGGGAACAAGGTCAGTATTGTCAATTTCACAAAAATCTTACTCCAACAACCAAAAAGTTCAAAGCTTGCTCTCAGTATCAAGTCAAATCAACCAACATTGCCTTATTCTTCTGTTTATTCTGGGGATGCTAACCTGGAAGTGAAAGCAACTGAGATAAAACGTATAATACAAAAAGAAAAATAATTAATCCTAGGGGGAAGGCCATGTCAAGGGAAAAAAAAATAGTAACTCTTCTACTTCCTACATAACCTTAATATTTATGTCAGAGGCTGCTATAAAGAAACTGATAGCTCTTGAAGCTGTTCTTGAAAGCGCATCACTGAAGAAACAATTTGTCAGTCAACTAATTTTAACCGATGAAGTATTTAAATACTAGCTTCACATAACTTTTCTACTGTCCAATGTTAAACTCATTTGCAATGAATTTGAATATTTATTAAACCCTAAAGCAATATTGAGCACTCCAGAGTTTCTCTCATAGCCCTTAAGTCAGACAAGAAGAAAAAAAATGTCTCATTACAACCTAGAGTGATGAAATATTGAAAATAATGATAGCATTCTTTGAAAGACTAAAAAGGATACCACAATGTGGACCTACACAAGAATCCTGTAAGTAATTATTAATCATAACTTTTTTCATACTATACGTTGGCATTTATCATTTTATAATTACAACATTGCTGATAATACTAGTGAGGTCTAGTTCTTTTATTGGTTAGGCCACCATCTTTGACTGAAAATATTAGCTTATCTTAGAGGTCTATTTGGCAATTGCTGAATATTGAGCAAGTGCTAAATCCTCAACAACCCAGACTCCTAGGAAAATAAACAATTCTCAAGAAAAGACCACCCTCTCTGATGTGAGAACTCTCTTTACCCTTTTCCTACAAGCCCAATTGAAATGCCTCTTGGAGATCAAATGATTTAGAAATATTCTCCTCCAAAGGAGTCTTGGGTCTTGAGGTTCCTAGAATGACCCAACCTCCTTAGAAGCATTTCTAATTTTTAAAAAACTTAGTGTATAGTATTTCTTATTATATATTTATAGAATTTATAAAATAAGAATTTAAGGGTCACACTCGTGAGCAAGTAGAGTAAGCATCTACTTCACTGGCTTTCAAACTGAAGGTAAAAGAAGAAAGCGATTGTCATGCTATGGGTTTTTAGAAGTGCTGTACCAATGCCAGGAAAACCAAATGCAATGAGTGATTGTTGACTGCATCCAGGATAGAAAGCAAACAAACAGAACTATAAAGAATACTCTAGGGATGATTAAGAAAATTTGAATATGAACTTTAGATTAGAAAATATAAGTGTATTAATATTAAATTTGTTGAGTGGAAAATGGTATTATAGTAAAGTAAAATAATATTTTCTTAGATAACAGATTCTTAATTATTGGGAGATGTGGTTAAACTGTCAGGTTGTCTATGATTTACATTCAAATGATCCTATAATTTCTTTTGAAATAGCAATACTTCTGAAAGCTCAGGCATGTTGATACTTTGAAAGAAATTGGAATCTGATACCAAGAGCAACAGAATATCGATGCAGAAATTTGAAATGAAGGATTTAAAAGATAATTTTAAGAAGAAAGTTGTGCACTAACATTTCGGATTCATGATAAAAGGAAAAGATTGGAGAGAGAGGGGTCAGTCTAGGGAAAGTCACAATAGAATCTATTTATGAGATGCTTCTTCATGTTGAAAGGAAAAGAAAGGGCTCAAAGGGGTCTCAGATTTTTTTAGACAATGACTAAGTGAAGGCATAGAGAAAATAGTGCAGCAATTTTTTTGCCAACTGCAAAAATTTGAAGTCTCCCCAAATGACCTGGCTCTCTTTTCATTACAGTAAACTAGCTCCATATACTTATAGTTCTTTGAATCATTTTGCCATGCTTTATCAACATGTACCAGGAAAATACTGAACCTCTTTCAGATGAATAACAGTGTGCCATATTCCACCCCAGATCCCATTTTCTGCCTGTTTCTTTCATCTGCATTGAGTAATAATAACTACTGCTTATTATAAGCCCATCATGTCAAACACAGAGCTAGGCATTTTATCTGTATTTTATCAACAATCGACAACTATCCTATTAAGTAAGAATTACTGTCCCACATTTGATAGCTGAGGAAGCAGAAGGTGAGAGATGAAGCAGTATGCCTAAGTCCTAAAAGTGCTGGCTAGAATTAAAACCCTAGTCTGATGTCTATGCTCTTCCCAAGTAAACGTATTGCCTCCTGACAGGCTAACACACTTAGACTCCCATATGTTCCTGCCTTCCTGGCTGGTCTAGCCTTCAAGTGACAGACACTAATCCTGCATGGCCCTCCTCACTTGTTCTGTTCCATGGCTGCCCACACTCTGTCACTGACAGCACCTTAGAGAAGCTCCCAGCTTCCCAGGGATAACAATACTGGAAATATGAGGGACTAACTACTCCTTATGTGGACCTACTGTCCTTGGAGGACACAGGCAGCTGGGAGAATCAATGCTTTTGTACAGGCTGCCCTTCTCCAGATCTGCTTACCAACATATGGTTCTATTAATCTTCTCCACATAATCATATCCAATATGCTTTTCCGCTCTTTCAATAAAGGAGAATTAATCGATAGTAATTATAATTCTCTAATTAGTTTCTTAATGAAATTTTAATAGAACAGTACAAAACCTTGGACATACTTTTCAATAGTTAGAAATATTTTTCCATATAAACTCAAAATGGCTTACTTGCCCTTATACATTCCTGCAGGATATTTTTAGTATTAATTGAGTCATCAAATCAAGTTTATTCACATTTTCCACTCTGTTTAAATTTCATTAATGTCTTACCTCCTTTTAGCATATATTTCTCTGCCAACTTCTCATACCTGATTTGGTTCAATCACTTGTCTCTGATTATTTAACACCACCTATGTCACTTTGCAGTACCTCGTTTGCTTTTTTAAAATATTATCAACCCATCCATGCATGGCCATTGAATTGATTGGTTTTCAGTCAAATTCTTAGAGTTAATTATATGCTTGGGGAACATGCTTAATGCCTGACCTTTTTTGGAAATCCACCTTACTCATGGCTTCTGCTCATGGCTTCTGCTGAAGTGGAGGGCTTGAGCAGCCATGTTTTACCACAGAGATCTCTCTTTGGCCATCTCTTATTGGATCAGGAGTGGACAATCCCTCCAGTGAGAAGCAAACAATAGGCCACTCTACGATAGACCAAAGTTATGACAGGAAACACAGACTTACAAAAAAAAGCTAGTGTGAAAAAAAAATGCTGAAGGCATGCAGAGAGAAGTAGAAATGATAGACCATAGGGCCACAATAAAAGACCTATGATAGTACCTCTCACTTTCTTGGTTCCATGAGACTTCGTTCTACTTCTGGTAGATGGATACTTTGTGAGTTTCCTCTGTACTTTCTCTTACCTCCCCACTCTATGTACAGATAAGCAGAGTAACTAACTGTCATCTGTACCAGGGATACAGTATAGTATAGTATAGTATAATATAATATAGTATAGTATAGTATAGTATAGTATAGTATAGTATAGTATAGTATTAGTATAGTGATAGGCCTAAGTAACAAGGGTGGAAACAAAGTGGTTTTAAGAATCTGGATGTGGCCACAGCCAGGAGATCAATCACTACAGGGAGAAAAATGTGTTAATTTTAAAAATAAAAAGTGAAGCAGAGCCTATCGTTCAAGAAATCAACATGAATATAAGGGAACAAGTGGATAAAGGAGGTAAAAACATGTAACCATGCCAAGAAATATTGGTTATTAAAGGCCAGTCTCCAAATGAGAAACTCGAGAAACACAAAAACACTTGGAAATTTAACTATACAGCAGGTAGAGAACACAGCACGGGAGGGCTGGCTACCAAAATAGCATAACATAATGGAGGCCAATGGTCCAGGAAGCAAAAATAGCATTATCTTAAAATTAAGGCAGTATCTACCATGGCCTAGAGGGTGCACAACTGGAATTAGAAGTTTAGGAGAGTGGTCACAGGTGAGGGGGAGTAGCCACATTTGAGATTAGATAGGACTAGATGGGGGAGTCAGGCAGATCCAAAAACATGAGGAAATAGTATGGTTTATCTCTAAATGTCATGCCTTGAAAGGCTCAAGTTCCAGACATAAGACATCACTTGATCGCTGGCACATGCTTCAAAGCAACTATCTCCCCACCTGCATCTCCTAGACTTCCTTCAGACTGAACAAACTTGGTTCTCATGTCAGCTCTGAGATCCACCATCCCTTGTCTTCTTCCCACTTCATTTGTATAGTTCATGTTTATTACACTGGCTGAGTTTTCCCTTCAACATGAACTCTGATACATTATCCTTCTTCTAATTCCTAGGATGGAGCTCCACTCTGTCCAGAAATATTTTCAACAGACAGGAGAAGAAAAGATGGCACAGGAAATTAGGATACATCCTCCTTCTGCCAGCTTTGACTCAAGGACTAGGACTGTAATGAACCAGCAAGTTAGAGCCGTCAGAGGGTTCAAACTCAAGGAGGTGGAGAAGACAGAGACAAAAGAATGCAGGCAGAAGATAAGAGCAAGTTACTGACTTCATCAGCTCCCATGACACGCCAGATTACAAGATGAGAGACTGGTGTTGAAGTTCAGGAAGAAATGGTAAAAACTGGAAACTTCTGGTGTATATAAATACACACACACACACACACACACACACACACGCACATATGAATGTCAATCAAAAATAAAATCCAAAGCCCCCTAACCAACTGAAGAGACTTTTTCTGGGTCAAGGGAAACCTGAGAAACTGATTTTCCAACCATCACAGAAAAAGAGATCAGAGGCTCCTCATTATACCCCCTCCCTTTTGGAGTTTAGGCAAAAGTGACGAGCATTAACATTGAAATAGAGATTATAAGACTGACAAAACAGACTTTTTGTAACAATAAGATACCAAATTCCAACCTGACTCTGGTATAACATCATATGACAGATAGCAGGCCCTCAAGGAAAGTATTTTACCCCAAAATATGTGTCTTTGGCATTTTTTGAAATGACCCTGGAGAAACCATCTCTTGTAGGGGAAATTTGCATCTATAGATCTGTAGAGAATCTCCTTCCCTTTCTAGGTCTTTTCCAGATCCAGGAGAAATTTAACTAAGAGTCTGACACCTTTTAAGGTCAAGTAAGATACATTTACCAGGTATTCCCTCTGAAGCCTGCTATTTAGAGGCTTCATCTACGTAACAAGAACCTTGGCTTCTACAACTCCTGTATCTTAACTCAAGCATTTCTTTCTATTGATTTTAACTTTAGGCAAAGCTTAACTCTTTCAACCAACTGCCCATCAGAAAATCTTCAAACTTTAAATCTACCAATCCACCTATGGCTTCCCCCCAACTGCACCCTCCATCCTGCCCCCAAGATATCCAGCCTTTATGGCCAAACCAATGTATACCTATATGTATTGATGTATATCTTTGCCTGTAACCTCTGTCTCCAAAAAATGTATAAAACCAAGTTGTAACCCAACCACATGTTCTCAAGATTTCTTGAGACTGTACCCCGGTAGTGATCACTCATAATTTGCTCAGAATAAACCTCTTTAAACATTTTACAGAGTTTGGCCTTTCTTTTCTCTTTCTCTTCATATATACTCTCTCTCTCTCTCCCCTCATATACACGCTCTCTTCATATATTCTCTCTCCATATATACCCTCTCTCCATATATACCCTCTCTTCATATATACTCTCTCTCCATATATACTCTCTCTCTCCATATGTATTCTCTCTGTCTTTCTCTCTCTCTCTCTATATATATATACACACACACATACACACACACACATTCTCTCTTGTTCTCCCTCTCTACAAACACACACACACACACATACACATATATATATAAAGCCAAACTTTGTAAAATGTATCTTTTCTGTTAATAAGCAGAAAGAACCACAAGTCCGTTGCACTGGCTCTCTCTCTGAAGTAAACAATGACTGGCCCTGTTTTCTTCAATAATCTTCATGCTCAAGGATATCCTACTTTCCCAAGTACAGAACACACTACAAGTTTTAATACTGCTATTCTGTTTTCCCAGAGGTAGTTTTGACCACCTCTCGGATTTTTAAACGTAAATTAATTCAGCTGAATTGCAGCTATGCAGTTATTTATGGTGCATTTGCACCTGGGTAAATTGCCCTATTCCTTTCCTAGACAATGAGGGGATTGTTCCCTTGGGCTTTTTATAATTTGTTGTTTTAAATTAATATTAAATTCCTCCATGAAATGTTGCTTATGGTCAGTGTGGCTTAGACTCCTCAGCAATGTCTCTGACTACATCAAATTCAGTCTTTCAGACTATGGTTGGGTAAATCCACAAAGGGTAGTCCTCCTAGGGTTTCTGACTAACAGTAAGAATGTATCTTCCTGACCTTCTTTCTCCTGCCTCCTAATGACACACACACACACACACACTCACACACACACACAAACACACATGAGACATTTATAACACTCCCACTTAAGAAACATCTACTGGGGAATTTTCTCACCCATGCTTCCTCAGTGTTCACTGGTATTCTTAATATCACTGAATAAGGAGCGGGTATTTTCTAAGTAGTGCCCTGAAAGAGGGTATTTTCTGAGTAATGACTTAGTAGTGACAATGTTGTCTATCTCTTTGATAGATGCAGCAGGAAGATAAGGGTGAGGGTCCCCAGTGAATCTTTGACCAGTCTGTGCACTGTGAGGATGGGGTGGAGCCATGGGAAATTCCTGCCATTTGCAGAAGGGAGGAGTCTGGCCTCTCCTGTTCCTGTGTGGAAAGCCTGCTAGCAGGATGCCCTCTTGCTTTGCTGAGAGTTATTTTTCCTTTTTCATTTTCACCCAATAAATTCTGTTCCCCTTCATCCTTCAAAGTGTCTGGGTGCCTAACTATCCTTTTTCATGTGACAAGACTCTGGTTTTTTTTCTACAACATCTTTACAGAAATGAAACAACTTAACATGCCTGTAATGAAATTCACTATCGGTAAAAATTGACAACTGTTTGCATCCATAATTTCTAAACTGTCCATTATGAATGACTCTTCCCTCAACCACTGAGCTGCAATTTTTCTATTCTGCAGCCACCACAGAAGCTGGGACCAGTAATCTCTCCCCTCTCAGCCCACAGGTTTTTACATGTATACACAGTGTATGTGATAGCCCTGGTTCCATCAGGAAAATGTCATGAATGAGCAGGAAAATTAGCCAATAATCTAAAACAGTAACAGCTAAAGGCTAAGAGGATTGTCCTGTTAATTCATGTTATAAGGGATCACGAGTTTAGTTTACCTAAGAAAGATTTTAAAAAATCAGTGGTCTTGAAGGTTACCCCATATTCATGATTCAAAGCCCTCCCAAACTACTCTCCATGTCATTCCCCAGGATGACATTGGTCGATCATAAATCCTCTGCTCCTGATTACTAATTAGCCTCATTTGCCTGTGATTGTATTTATTTGAATATTACTTTATATGACATCTGGCCTCATAACCAAAGCAACCAGAAATGGTACAAGCACTATTGAAGGAGGCTACCTTGTCCTTTGACCTTTTTCGCTAGGATCTCACAAACTGAACAATACTACCCATAAACCCATATACTTTAGAGGGTTCCCATTACGACCCTCCTCTGGTCATGGTCCCCTCCACAGTCAAGGAGTCTGTGGAGCTAAGTGTGTGAGCCCTCTAGATAATTCTCCAGATGCCAAGGACACCAGAATTACTGGCCAAGATACCTCAGCTCATTTCCAGGACCTATGAATCCACAGACTGACCATGCTGCCGATACATACATCCCTAAATCATATGATTCACTTTTGGGGAGGCAGTGTGCCCAGAGCTTAAATGAGAGCTGGAATGTCCACTCACATGCATTTAAGGTACCACTAGATGTGGGACAAAGTATCAATAAGAAGAGGAGAGTGGAAAATAGCCTCTGTTAAGCAAAGCTTAACTGGTGCCATTGTTTTGGACTAGCCTCCTATACTAGGCCCCAGCAAACCAGACCAAACCAAAAATGAAGTCACTCTATACTAAGTGACATATAATCAAACTGAAACTTTAAGGAAGCAAGTAGACCCCCAAAAGTCCAGTTTATCCTGAAAACAGGAGATTCACAGCAACCAATCAGAAAGAGCCAGTCTATCTGAGTCAGTGCAATAAGGAAATACCCTCGGCTTTAACCCTTACAAAAAAAGTGACCTGCAGTTGCCTGATGTTAACCAATCTGCTTTTAAAAAGTATTCTGTTTCCTTGTTCCCACCTTGCAAAAATGAACCATTCTGTCATGCTCAGCAGAACATGCATTCTATTTTATAGAATGTGATATCATGTAATTCTAGAATAACAAATAAAAGCCAATTATATCTTGAAACTAAATGTATTGTAATTTCATCTTTTGACATCTCCATTTCAGCTCTTGCCACTACCCCTCAAATGCTAACAATGTACTTTCCACAGTATCTTACTAAAATGTACACATTCCCCTGAATTCACTGACATTCAGAATTCACATCCTGAATTCACATTCTATTTCCACTAACAAAATCTAATAATTTTCCAACCAACAGTAAAAGAGTTTTCTTTCTCCTAGACAACACTACTCAACGATTTAGGGAGAAAAAAAGAAAACATAAAGGTGATCTAGAGGCACACAGCTCTTAAGAAATGCATACCTTTGCAACTACTATATTTCATAACCATATTTTCTTAAGAAGAAATTAGCTTGAGCCATTTTTTTCCCTCTCATCACTCATTTAGGTATGGGCAGTGATATGGCTTGGCTACGTCCCCACCCAAATCTCAAATTGTATCTCCCATAATTCCTACGTATCACGGGAGGGCCCGGTGGGAGGTAACTGAATCATGAGGGTGGGTTTTTCCCATGCTATTCTCATGATAGTGAATAAGTCTCACAAGATCTGATGGTTTTATGAAGGGGAGTTTCCCTGTACATGCTCCCTCTCTTGCCTGCCACCTCGTAAGACGTGACTTTGCTCCTCCTTTGCCTTCAGACATGATTATGAGGCCTCCCCAGCCAAATGGAACTGTGAGTCCATTAAACTTGTTTTTCTTTATAAATTACCCAGTCTCGAGTATATCTTTACTGGTAGCATGAGAACAGACAATGTAGGCTGCTAAGTTAGGTTTGGCATAGTTTACTGAGATTTGTCTTATTTTTCCTTCTGCCTCCTTCTCTCATTTCATGGAAGTGAGCTCTCCATTGTGTCAAGCAGAGAAGGCCTAGAGGAGTTGGAAAACTGATGTAGAGGCATTTTCTTTAAATTCATTTTTGTTTTCTACACTTTAGCTCTTACCCACAGACAGACCTAATGAATAAACCCATAAGTAAAAAGGCATCAAATGGCTGCAATGAATTAACATTGTGCATACTATCAAAATTGCCTATGGTATGAAGCTGTCACAGTCACATAATGAAGAAGCAGAAAGGCCAAATGTGTAGAGTGTAGGGACCTGTGCACATTGCCCAAGAAAACAGAGCCAAAATACCAGTCCAGCTCTTTCATTAATACCAGTAGTCAATCTTTCTTGATCAACAGGAAAGAAGTGAGAAAAAGAAAAGGTAATCTGTGCTTCTTACTGCTTCTAGTAAAAAGAAAAGTAAATTAAAAAAAAAAAACTCTATAGTAATATGGACTATATGGTAGAATTTAGCATAAAAATAAAATTATAAAGGAGGATGGAAAAGTGTATAAGGACAAGTTGGGGGAAAAAAACTCCTGTCACATGATTTTTCCCTGACTATAAAATTATTTTCCAAGCAGTCATATCATATATAGCAATAAGAAAAGCAAAATGATTATAGAGAAAAAGAATTATAAACAACTCATTAAACTTAGAGCAGCACTGTTTATTGCACAGCTACAGGGGCATTGTTACCATCTATAGGATGGTGCCCTTTGGTTATGCAACAAGGTTGGCTGCCAAGAGAACAAGTAGAAGAATTAGAGTAGATGTCTGTCAATGAGCTTCCCAAATTAGGGAATTAAAGAAAGATGATATCAAGAATTATTTATCAGTAACAGATAATACATAATTTAACAGATAATATATACCATGAATCTATAATCACATGAGTCCTCAAAAGTTTATATACAATAAATGGAAAATGTTAATCATATTATGACAGAAGGCACAAGTAGGGAGGGTTTAAATGAATTCCACCAAGTCATAGGCTGGGATAATGTTACTAACTCCCAGGCCAGACCCACAATTTCTTCCAAGCATTTAGTCAACTTAACAGAGCAATCTGACTTCAGGTAAACATTTTGTGGCACCTTGATTCTGCAGGCAATTTCAACTGCTTTTAGATAACACTTCCTCCAGGCTTCAGAGGCATTGTCACTTCATGGGATGGAGGAACTAGGCTATTACATATCACAAAGCTGATGGTAGCTGAATGATCAAATTAATTCAAATTAGTTCAGATGTGAGCAAGATCCTGAATAAAAAAGACAGCCTGAAGCACTGAGGAAAAAAATCTAAAATGGAAATACATTGAGTTACAAAGAGGATTTTAATGTGCTACCACTGCAATCTTATTTAATAACCTCATTAGAGAACAATAAGCAAGAATAGAAATTGGGGTTCAAAGTTTGTAGAAGATAAGGTAAATTTGAAGTCACTAAATTGAAAAAAAATTATAGTGAGAGAAATTTCAGGAAGGAAATATCCATAAGCAAGAAATAAAATTAGATTCAACAGGGTATGAGCTAAACATCTGAGTCTAAGAGGAACCAAACTTTCAATACAGGCCAGAAATCTTGAAATACAAGTTTGAATGGTCATAGCAAGAGACAAATCTGCAGCCTGATACAACACTAACCTCATCCATTGTTGCCTGGTGTTCCCAAAGGGAAGGTGGCCCACTCTGTACAGTTTTAGTAAAATAGTTACTTCTTTCATAAGAATGCGACACCTCCATCCTGTCTGTCTGCACCTGTACCTCTCTCTTTCTGTTTACGGTTAGCCAGTTGGCTCCAGCCACCACTGTCCATGGCCTAGATGCAGTGTCCTTTAAGACTGGCTCTCCCAACCTTGAGAGGATGTCAATGGAAGCTGTGACTGTGAGTTTCGGATGTATGCAAACACAAGAAATGCATTCATACTCTTGTGCTTTTCTTGAAGCTGGTCTTATGAAAATGTGTGTTTTGTTTGCATGGTTTACCCTGTTTAATCAAGACTGAAACTATTTTTAAAATGGAAAACAATACTTGAGGCTATAGTGCTTTAATTCAAAGGAAGACAGTTTAATGGTGGAATTTCAAATGTTGTGATAGATTCACGGGATTAAGACATTTGGGCAAAGAAGTTCAACTGGCTCTCCGAGAAACTTCCCCAGAGATAATTGTCTTACTTGCTTACACAGAAGCCTGTTGGCATTTGCTTACACAGAATGGTGAGCTATGATCAAGATGGAAAGGTGAAGTTTTGCTCCATTTGTCTTTCTATGATAGCCTGTTAGAAAAGGTACATCAGTAGTCATGACTGTCTATATTCTATGCAAAAATTAGTACCTAAAATAATCTGCCATCCCTGTCTCCAACTAAACTGTCATTTGTATTTCATCAAGATTAGGAGAAGAAACTGAGGGACACAAGGATGAGAGATGAAAAAATTTAGAGCCTACAACCATACCCTCCAGAGAAACCTCACTGGGGGCTCTGTACCTGAGTAAGTATCACAAAGGCACAAGTCACCAGAGGAGGCCCCTGAAGGAGAAGAGGGTTATAGTAAAAGGAGTTGAAGAGGCACTTTTGGCAAGTGTGACTTCCCCTAAAGCTCTGTGTTTGGAGGAGTCAACACCCTTGAGCACTCAGTTCCCCTGGCTTCCGAAAAGCCAACCTTGCCCTCTAATTATCTCAATCATAGAAGACACACGACTCAAGAACTAAAGAAGAATGTATTCATTGTTATGTTCCATGTGCCCAGGCTACCTACCTGAGTTAATCACCTTAGTTCAAAAATGTTTTCATTAATCACTACTCAATTCTTTAATTCCAGACAGTGTAATTATCATTTCTAAGATGATTTCCTCCCAAAGTACGCATACTCCCTAAAGCCATGTAGTTTATTACTTGTGTTTTATTCATTTCCATTTTCAATCTTCTTCCTCTTCCCCTCAATAGGTTATGAATTCCAAGACTATTCAAATGAAGTGAAGGCAATCCTCCCTTTCACTTTTGCCTTTTTTGGATAGGAACCAGACCTGGCATTCCCTGTTTTATCTTCATGTTAATTGTTCTATTTTCCTAGTCATCTGACCCTTGCCCTTATCTGGGCCTGCAGTAACAATTGGTGATTTTTTTCATCTTCAAGCATACCAGCATTCCTATGACTGCCTGCATCTCTCTCTGTTTTCTCATTATGTCCTTGGACAGTCCTGCCAATGATTTAACCATAGTTTGATTCAGCATGACCTCCCCAAATTGCAATGACATAAAGTCCTCCAAAAAAACCCAGATGCTCTCCCTGGCAGTAAGAAATTTATGCCATCCATGTGGATGGTAAGAATAGTCTCTGCTGGCAGAACAGAGTTGGTGCACACACAAGACACACACACACACACACACTCACGGGAGAATCTAAATGCAGTATCGGCTCTATATTGAATGTGTACCATATCCTGGTCTTACAGATGTTTCGTGTCATGTATAGTGGATGTATTCATGTATATATGTGTATGTGCAAGTAGAAGAAACTGACTTTACCCTGGATTTTGTTCTATCTACTTCCATTTTTCTTTCTGGATGACTACTGTAATAAGGAACTTAATTCAACAAATATGTTGTGTTAGTCCATTTGGGCTGATAAAACTAACCTAGGCTGAATGACTTATAAACTATAGAAATTTATCCATCACAGTACTGGAGGCTAGGAAGTCCAAGATCAAAGTGCCGGCAGATTTGGTGTCTGATGAGGGCCTTCTTCCTTCTTCATAGATACACATCTTTTTATTGAAACCTCACATGGTGGAAAGACAAGAGAGCTCTCTAGGGTCTTCTTTATAAGCTCACTAATCTCCACCCTCATAACCTCATCACCTCCTGAAGGCTGCAGTTGCAAATACCATAATCTTGCGGGTTAGGATTTCAACATAAATTAGAGAAGACGCGAATATTCAGACCACAGTGTACGTCTAGCCCTTACTAAATGTCTGACATTGTAGGTATGATGGGACACCCAGAAATGTGTAAAACATAACACCTAACTTTAAGAAGATTATTTTCTATAAGGAAAATAATAGAAAACAAAAACTTCCTCAGTCTTCTAGGTTAGAGAAAGAAGGCCTTTGTGACAAGCAAATTTTAGGTTCTCATTTCAACAAGAGAGTAGAAGTATAAAAACAAATATAAAAAGATTGGTAATTTGCAAGCTGTTGGAGGAAGGTCAATAGAAGGTAGGAAAAGGATGAAAATTCTGGCTTTAATGTGCTATGTGAAATAATGCAGTTGGATTTCAGGTGGGACTGGCTCATTAGTATTGTCAGTTTCCACAGAAAAATCAAACATATTACTTTAGGGTTGAGGGGGTAACTTCCTTTCAAAGCACAAAGAGTATCATATTACTACTAGTAAGGGAGAAGAAAGGCAAGCAATAAAACGATTCCAGGGAAAACAGACTAGAGCAATCATCATTTAAAGCAGTCAAACAGCATTGTAAAAATTGTTGTTTTTGAGGAGGCATTATGAACTCAAGCATGAAAAAACAAATCAAATACTCTTGCTTTTCAATGATTGCATGATAGTTTATTTGACATTGGTACAAATAATTTCTTATCGAATTACAGTCCTATTAGAGATATTTGTAGCAGAGATAGCCATAAATTCTCTCATTTCTATCATTTCTGACTTTGATCTTCTTTATGGCCTAGATGTGAATAAAGGGTGTACTCACCACAGCTCTCTGCTGTTTGTAAAATGGGCCAATAGTGCTAATCGCAAGTTTCTGATAGAGTTTGGCTGTGTTGTGATCCCAGGTTCAGCCCAATTCCCATTGCCAGGGACACAACACAGATCTTATAACTGGTTTAAATGGCTAACCTCACCAAGGACAGGGTTAAGTCACCCTTATGTATACAAGAAGTAGATGACAGTGTCCTCACAGGCCTAAGAAACCAAATCTGCCTCCCGAGAAGCCATCCACAGTACTTCAAATTCCCGTCATTAGAGTGACCCATTTCAGTTAGTTACACTGCACCTCCAGCAGACTGCCTAAGAGAGGTGACACATTTCATTCTTGTGATTAGCTTAGTGAGTTTACCAAATGGGAGAGAAAGTCGCACAAAAGAACCCTGAAGAAAGGAGATACAGTTCTCTTGGGCGGACCTAGTCCTAGTGTACATTACTTACCATGTCTGTAACTCAGTTTCCTTATCTGGAAAGAAGGCCTCACATTAGAATAATAGATTTGGAAGCATTTCAAAACTCTTTAAAATCTAATGCTATAAAAAATAGACTATTAAATCCACTGTCATAGGGGGATTTGTAAATAATCTGTGCTTCCCCGAACAATACAAAGTATATTTAATAGTGCATGCCTCCTCCTTCTCTGGCCTTCCAGTTATTTTCCTATTAAAAAAACCTATTCCATCTTGTTTTCCCCTAGGGCTGCATTATCTAATTCCTTCAAAAAAGAAAACAAATATTGGCTTTAAGTGACTCCAAACCACTCTGTGTTTCATTGAAAGGCAAGGCCTCCCTGGAATTCCTGAAAATAACGAGTCTAATTCTCTCTTATGCACCAAACACAACAAAAATGAGTGTCCTTCCAACTGCTGAGGACTCTGTAAAGTTAGGAAGAAACCTGAAGACAAAGGCCACTCAGCTGTTCCATGCTGCTTAAGTAACTTTCTGTAACCCCTATTTGGTAGACTAGGAGTTCTGCTCAAAGGATCACATACTTGGAGCCCAGTTCATTCCAAACCTGTCTAGTAGAGTAGCCATCCCCCATCAACTCGCAGTTCCCTATTTAAATCCAAAAGCTACAGGTTGTTGCAATAGCAGAAATAAATGTTACAGAGGTAGGACATTATATATTGTTCCAATGATAGACAAATCAGACAAATAAAACTGATTACTGTTGTGAACCCCATTTTACAGCTGAAGAGAAAGATTTAGAAAGTTTAAATTACATGTCCAAGTAATTGATGTAGAAGATAAATGTAGATTAGAGAGGCTTTAGTTAAGGGAAGAGAGAAAGAAGAAGAGGAGCAGGTTGAGAGATAAGAAAGTAGAGCAAGGGCTCTTTTGGTGAACTTACTGATGTCATATAATATTCCCTGAAATCGCTCGGCATATTACCATGCCAAAGTGTGAGAAAGAATTTGAATCATCTGAAATTGCTTTCTTTATGAAAACTTTTAGTAAATTCACTTAAATTAACTTAGTGTTATTTAGGCCTTGAAATGAGGTAAGCCTTGTCAGATTCTGTTTTCATTGTTTGTCTGATACCCTCAGTCAGCTCACCCCAGGATGGAACCAGTGCTGCTTAGAAAGTGCAAGCTCCAGGAGATCAGAAACTGAAATAAGTAAAGAGCAAATGTCAATTGACTTGAGCTCCCTTTCCCTTTTCATGTTATCCTAAAGAACGAATCTAGGAATGTCATCATTCAATAAATTGAGATTTTTACAGCAGCCTTTATAGAACTATAAAAGATGGGTTCTCATTTAAAAAAAAAAAAAACTGTGGTGAAAAGCATGTCAGAAGTAATAATGGTACTCAAAGATAAATGCTTGTGCAATAAAGGAGAAATGTTCATCCGTTTTATTTTTATAAAGAACTATCTTGTATTGAACATTGTTGGTTTCTCAGCTCAATAAAGCAGGAGTTGCAGCTAAGACTTTTCAATATGTTTGTCCTGTTGTTCATCAAATAACTATTGCTGCCTTAAAAGTCACCCCTAAACTTAGGAGGAAAAAACAACAATATTAATTTATTTCATAGGTCCTGCATGTCAGTAATTTGGGAGCAGTGTGGTGGTGTGGGTCTGGCTTGGGATCACTCGTGGCTTCAGTCAGGTGGTGGCTGTAACTGGGGTTTTCAAAGATTTATTCGTTGTTATGGCTGAGGCCTGAGCTGGGAATAGTGGAGCAGAATCTGGAAGAAATGGGGCTTCTCATATTCTCTCTGTGTCTCTTTGTGGTCCCTTCTCATGGTGTCTCTAGGATGACAGTTTCAAGGTAGCCAGTATTGTAACATGGCAGCTAGGAATGTAAAGGTTTATGTCCTCCGAGAAAGCCAGGGGAAATTATACCACGTGTTATAAACTAACCTCAGAAATCATGTAGCAAAACTTTCTCCACATTCTATTTGTTAAAGTAGTAAAAAGGAACTGCCCAGGTAGAAGGCAAGGGACAAAGACCCCCAGTCTCTCAATAAAGTGACAACATCACACTGGAAGAAGAACATGTGAGATTTTCCATCTTCTGAAAATATAACCCACTACATACTGATTCTTAGAATTTGAATTCAAAATGCAATCAGCTGAAATCTACGAATCACATAACATTTACAGACATTAGTGAGTTATATTGGATCTGCACTTCTCATTATATTTGTGGTAGCCCTCAGCATCTGATACAGGGCTTTATTCAAAGTGTGATACAGGGCTTTATTCAAAGTGTTTGCTTGGCAAGTATCTATGGCCTTGTCACAATGCTGTTTAGCTAGAAAAAGAAGGCACAGATAGTTTCTACTTCTTCTTAAGTTGTTGTGTGAACAGGTTTAACCTCTTCATGCATTTACTAATCTGTAAAATGAAGACAATATTAGCTCTCTTTCCTATATCACATAATTTATGAGAATAACCCATGTATTCATGTCCCATACAAATTTGGAATTACAGTAGGAAACCTAAAATGGTAGCAGAACCATATTCTCTTTGTCTCTGATGCCATTTGCAGAATTTTAGAAATTCCAACCTAATTGAAATTACGGCGTTACTTTGGAAAATTCCAGGGGCCTGACTGGCATGCACTGTCCTGCAGTGTATTTCCTTCTTTACAGTTCCTGAATGTGATGTCTTAGGATGATGTCACTTTGCTCAAGTGGGAACACCACCAGCCATCTCTATTAGTTCAATCCATTCATAAGGAATGTTGCTTTGTGCTCTCTAGGACTCAGCCGGGGGCTGTGACAAAGAGAAATCACACTAGTAAATGTCATTCTGCTTTCAAAATCACCTTTCTCCTTTAACAACTGCTTGCCCTGCAACCATATTCTTGTATATTGACCCCTGATACTTTAGTAAGAACTTCTTTCCAGTAAGCTGTTTACTCTCCATGTGAACAGAAACCCAGCTGGCCTGCCTTACAGCCTGTCCAAGCACAGCCAGACACCTCAGTCCCCAGATTAGTTTAGGCTTTGCTGATTTCATCTTTCATGCCAATTCCAACTGATGAAGCATAGCTGACTGGAGTAACGGAGTAACCTAGAGTAGAGTCCAGGATCAGGAAGAAGAGTTCCTTGATCAGCTAATATTCTCTGCCAAAGGCACAGGAGGAAGAGAATGGCAAGAATAAATCTCAGTGTTGTTAGAGCTAAACACAAGCCAAGGAGAAAAGGTGCAGCAATATTCCCGACCTGCAGGTTGAGTGAAGATGACAAGAGAGAATTGCTAAGTTTGTACGAAAGCTACAGTCATCGTTGGGAGAGAAGAAGACTAAAACAGAAGAAAACTGTGTGACCCACGAAAATGATAAAGTGTTTTTCAAATAAACTATTTTTCCTTATTATAAAATTAGTCGGTTATCATAAAACATACAGAAATATGAAAAAATACAAAGACATTTTAATTACCTATTGCACTATCTTCCATTGCCAATATTTGTATGTATTTCTTTTTAGACTTTTTCTATGCATACACATAGTTTAATATTTTTATTTTAACTTATAATCAGCTTCAGTATTTTCCTATGACATTATATAAGGAGTTGTGAATAGCACTATTATCTTTTATTATATAAATTTACCACAACTAATTTAATCAATATTTTATTCTTAGAAATTTGGATTGTTCCTAATTTTGCAATTAACACAAAGATAAACCATGGCAGGCAGAAGTCAAAGATGGTCTCCAAAAGTCCCGGTCCCTGGGGTACACAGAGTTATCCAGTCAAACACTAATCTAGGTGCTGTTGTAATGGATTTTGCAGATGTAATTAAGGTCTCAAAGCAGTTGACTATAAGATAGGGAGATTATCCTAATCAACCTGACAATAACATTAGCCTTTAAGCCTCGGTCTAGAGGTCAAAGATAGGGGAAATCAGAAATTCAAAGTACAAAGGGGATTTGACACACAAGAATTTCTTTGTCACTGGAGGTGGGAGATGCCGCATGGCAAAGAATGTAGGTGGTCTCTACCGACTGGGAGCAGACTGCAGCTGACAGCCTGCAAAGAATCATGGACCTCAAACTGCAGCCACAGGAACTGAGTTATGCCAACAAACTGAATGATCCTGGAAGCAGATTCTTCCCCAGAGTCTCCAAACCAGAACTCATCCTGGTTGATACCTTGATTTCAGCTTTGCAATACCGTGAGCAGAGAATCCAGTCATCTTGTTGCAGGCTTCTGACCTATATAACTGTGAGCTGATAAATGAGTGTTGTTTTAAGCTGCTAAATTAGTGGTAGTTTGTTATACGCCAATAGATAACTAATATAACACACTTATACACAAATTCTTATGCATATCTCAGATTGTTCCTTTTTTTTTTTTTTTTTTTTGAGACAGAGTCTCACTCCGTCACCCAGGCTGGAGTGCAGTGACGTGATCTCGGCTCACTTCAACCTCTGCCTCCCGGGTTCAAGCAATCCTCCCACCTCAGCCTTCCAAGTAGCTGGGATTACAAGCATGCACCACCATGCCTGGCTAATTTTTGTATTTTTAGTAAAGACGGGGATTCACCATGTTGGCCAGGCTGGTCTTGAACTCCTGACCTCAAGTGATCCCCCTGCCTCGGCCTCCCAAATTGCTAGGATTATAGGCATGAACTACCTTGTCTGGCCTCAGATTATTTCTTTAAGATTTATTTCTAGACATAGAATTACTAATACAAAGAATTTCAGTACTTTGATTCCATATGCATTATCAAATTTTCTTCTATAAAGGTGTGGCAATTTACACTCTTACTATATATGAGTTGTTTCACTCTACCTTTACCACCTCTAAATGTTATCATTTTTAAAAATAATCCTTCCAAATTTACCTGTATTTCCTTCTAGTTTTCTTATGGTTTGATTTTAAGTAGTTAACATTTTAATCCACTTAGAATTTAGGTATCAAGTATGTGGTAGGGGCTTCACTTTTTTCATTTCATCTCTCATATTATTAATATGGGTATTTTATATTGAATATTAAATTAATTAATAAATCCTTTTTTCATTAATTTATGACACACCTTTTCAAAATCTAAATTTTTATATACCCTAATGTTTGTTTCTAATTCATCTGTTCAGTTCTACTGATCCCATAATATTTATGTTAAAGTAATATATGTTTGAATGAACATTAAGCAGCTTCTATCGACAGACTCAAGAATGTGGTACATTTGGAGGATCAGTGGAAGAGATTTTATAAGGGAAACACAGAAACCTCCAAAAGCAAGGAAAAGTCATAACAGGACAACTTATACCTTAGAAATGCATCTGAAAATTGACAGAAAGGCCTGTTACTGGGCAGCCACTGTGGTCTCACTTCCATTGGCCATGTGACTTCAAAAGACTATTTGAGGATCTAGGATGGCCCATTGTAGAAAAGAACCTCAGGTTTTTGATTTCTAACAACTAAACTAGCTAATGATATATCTTCAACCTCCTTCACCCTTCTAAATATTCCCAACTATTGAGTACCTTCAGCTCCCTAAAGCTGGTTCTATTAATATTGATTTGCTTTTTCTTCCTTAGTAATATAAATTATGGCTCTTAGCTTGTTACTGAGCTAAGATGAGTTCTGTCTGAGTATGGGATAAAGATTACATTTTCCAAAATTCCTCAGAGATAGGTAAAGTCACAAGACTAAGTTCTGGCCAAAAGAATATAGGCAAGTATGTCATATGTGGTATCCAGTAAGTATCCTTCAAGAGATGAGGTTCATCCTTCACTTTTTCTTTCTACTTCCTGCTTGCTAAACTGTGGAGTGATGGTTATAATTCAAGCAGCCATCCTGAACCATAAGGTGGAAGCCACATGTTGAAGGTGAAATAATAACAACATAGAAGGACCTGAGCTCTTAATTTTCATTGTGACATCATACAAGCTCTTTACTCCTATCTTTGCTTACCAAAGAGAGAAATATACTTTATCTTATTTAAGCTGTTGGTATTCCAAGTTTCTATTACTAAGCAACAAATATAACCATAACTGATTACCACTACCCACAAGATGGAACAAAGAGTCTCTGGCTATCTCCGCTAGAAAACCCTTATTTCCTCCAGATTTCTCACATTGGAGTATTCAATACAGTCCACCAGAACCTACCTTTTATTCTGTCTTTTTCAGTGTGAGGGATAAAACCCTATGCCTTCTTTCAAGCCAGTACCAGGTTGTCTGTTTTATATGACTACATAGGTCTTTTGATTCAAACGATAGCCTAATTACCTATTTTGACATATTGTACAAACAGATTAATACAGTAGATTCTCAGTGACACAACAATATCCAGAACTTTGAATCAAAGAGCACTGACAGGCCAATAAATAAAAGGCACTGCTGTAATAAAATAGAAGCTTAGAACCAGTGTATATCAAGACAGAAAAATGTTATTGCCATCAAAGATACGTATTGTGTTCAATTTGAGTTGGAGAACAAGGGTTAGTGCACAGTTGGAGTGAAAAAGAAACAGTTGCAAGTTTTCCAATCACAGGCTGAAATGGTGGCTGTCATCTAAACATATCTCAAAGCATTTTATGGTACAGCCACATATATTATGAATAGCAATAGGAAAGAGATGACTTGGCAAGGCAGAAGGTAGGATGGTTAACATAGATGAGCCCCTTTCCATTAATACTCTCCCTTGGATGAGGCACATATGAAATCATCTATAGCTCATGAAAATATAGTTTCTGGAAATTCAAGTGCCCACAACTAGCTGAGTGTCTTTAGTTTACAGCTTTTGATCAAGCTGATTGTATTTTTTTTTCTAAATAAATCAAAACCAAATATGAATCCCTAAGAGAGAGTAAATCTGAGAATATCAAAATATTGATTTATTACGATACAGTGTTCTATTAGTATAATCATGACACCTAAAATTGATCTTATAGATTCAAGTACTAATACAGACAACCTAGAATTCTAATTTCCAAGGCAACTATTCAAAAACTCATTGAAAACATTGCTTCTAATTCTCATAATTAACTCACATCACTATCCAGGCCTTTTTAGTATAGTTTAACCTTATAGATGTCCTATGTATAATGACCTTGTACATCAAACAAGTTATAATTATTAAAAATATGCTCTCCTTACTATTAGTACTTCAAAAACATGTATGACTGCCAACAACAATTTCTATTAGGCATGAGGCAATTAGAGTTAACACACTGGAATAATACAAAAGCAAATAAAAATGTGGTTTTAGATAATCTGGGAATCCTTACAACAGGGATTATTTCTACAAGGCTCTTGAAAGGACAGGAAATAGCTCCCAGGACCACATGAATGAACTTTTGAGTACTCAGGACTCCAAGATGAGCATACAGCTGTAATATTATATGTAATCTACTTTGAAATAATTCAGTACAAACAGTGTTACAAAATGTGAGAATTAAACCTAAACTACAACCTAAGGCATTGTGATATGGTTTGGCTGTGTCCCCACCAAAAATCTCATCTTGAATTGTAATCCCCATAATCCCCACCTGTCAAGGGAGAGACCAAGTTTGGAGGTAATTGAATCATGGGTGCAGTTTCCTTTATGCTGTTCTCATGATAGTCAGTGAGTTCTCATAAGATCTGATGGTTTTGTAAGTGTGTGGTAGTTCTTTCATTCACAGGAAGGACTGCCACTTTGTGAAGAAGAGGCCTTGCTTCCCTTTCACATTCCGCCATGATTGTAAGTTTCGTGAGGCCTCCCCAGCCATGCTGAACTGCAAGTCAATTAAACTTCTTTCCTTTATAAATTACCTAGTCTCAGGAAGTTCTTTATAGCAGTGTGCAACAGACTAATACACATTGTTAGCATTTGAAGTAATCAGGAGTTCACCCTCCAGGACTGGGGTTGCAACAAGACCCTCAAATATCAATATCTGAATCTGCACTAGACAGTTTGTATAGTATTACAAAGAACCTTACAAGTACATTTTCACTGCTGAAATTAGTGATGTTCAAGATACGTGTTTGGCTTGGAATTTTATACAGGCACCTCTGCCCTTCATGAATGAAGTCAAACTCTGAGCTATATGAGCTATTTATCTCCATATCCTTGTTTGGATCTTCCTAATTATTTCTGTAGGTAATTACTATTTTCTATTTTCAACTGCCCACGTTTCATGTCTGCTAAAGGGATTTCACACATTAGAGTCCTTAACTTCTAAGGGCTCAAACTCTTAAAACTACCCAGTGCTTCCCTTTACAGTTGTAGCATGAAGCCTAGTATCTCTGAAAACTCCAGAGCACCCACACTTTCATTCTTCTTTCTTCCTTGTCAGGGATTGTTGTGAAATTGTTGGACATCATCTTATGTTTCTTTTCTGCTTTCAAATCATAGATAAGAATATGTTTGTCATCAGGGAGAGTCACATGATGAGGTTGGAGTAGTTTTCTCCACAAAACATTGTTGAAATCAATTAAAGAATACCTAAATAAATGGAAAGATATTTCATGCTCATAAATCAGATGACTTGATATTGTTAAAATGGCAATACTCCTCAAATTGATCTACAAATTCAATGCAATCCCAATCAAAGTTCTAAGTTGGCTTTTTGAAGAAATTGAAAAGCTTATCCAAAAATTCATATAGAAATTCAAGGGACCCAAAGACTCAAAATAATATTGAAAAAGAACAAAGTTGGAGAACTCACATTTCCCAATTTCAAAACTTGCTACAAAGCTACAACAATTGGCCAGGTGCGGTGGCTCATGCCTGTAATCCAGCACTTTGGGAGGCCGAAGTGGGCGGATCACAAGGTCAGGAATTCAAGACCAGCCTGTTCAATATGGTGAAACTCCGTCTCTACTAAAAATACAAAAAAAATTAGCTGGGCATCGTGGCACATGCCTGTAATCCCAGCTATTCAGGAGGCTGAGGCAGGAGGATTGCTTGAACCCGGGAGGTGGAGGTTGCAGTGAGCCAAGATAGCGCCATTGCACTCCTGCCTGGGCAACAGACTGAGACTCCATCTCAAAAAAAAAAAAAAAAAAAAGCTACAACAATCAAAATAGTGTGCTACTGGCATAGATATAGTTACAGATATATATCAACAAATATAATTGAGAGTCTAGAAAGAAATTGTTACTTTTTAAGGCAATTTATTTTTAACGTGGGTGTCAAAACAATTGAGGACTGGATTAAGAAAATGTGGCATATATCCACCATGGAATACTATGCAGCCATAAAACATGATGAGTTCATGTCCTTTGTAGGGACATGGATGAAGCTGTAAACCATCATTCTCAGCAAACTATCGCAAGGACAAAAAACCAAACACCGCATGTTCTCACTTACAGGGGGGAATTGAGCAATGAGAACACTTGGACACAGGAAGGGGAACATCACACACAGGGGCCTGTCGTGGGGTAGGGGGAGGGGGGAGGGATAGCATTAGGAGATATACCTAATGTAAATGACGAGTTAATGGCTGCAGCACACCAACACGGCATGTATATACATATGTAACAAACCTGCACGTTGTGCACATGTACCCTAGAACTTAAAGTGTAATTTTAAAAAAAGACAATTGAGGTGGAAAGAATAGTCTTTACAACAAATAGTGCTCGGACAACTAGATATACATATGGGAAAAAAATGAAGTTGAACAACTACCTCATACCACAAAAAAAAAAAAAAAATGAACTCAAAATGTTTAAAGACCTAAATTTAAGAGCTAAAACTATAAAACTGTTAGAAGAAAATATAGGTATAATTTTCATGGTAAGACAACTTATAGAATGACAGAAAATATTTTCAAATCATATATCTCATAAGGGACTTGTATACATTCTATAAAATGAATGAACCTTGAAAACAAAATCTTTCACAAACAGTGAAAGAAGTCGACCACAAAAAAGCACATAGTGTATGACTCCATTTATGGTGTAGTGCCCGCACAGGCAAATCTATAGAGAGAGAACGTAGGTTAGTGGTGGCCTAAGACTCATGGGGAGGTCACTGGGGAGGAGAAAAGAGTTGGAAAATGGAGGATGACTGCTAATGGGTACAGCGTTTTTGATGGGAACGATAAAAAAAGTTCTAAAATTGATTGTAGTGATGTTTGTGCAACTGTGAATACACTGAAAACCACTGAATTATATACTTTATGAACTGGAAGCTATGTTAATAACAACTCAAAAAAGCTATTATTAAAAAGTTAGGAATGCACTTTTGAATATCCTGTCCCTAACTAAAATAAAATAAAAAGACCAAAAAAATGGTCAATTTTATGGGAAAAGAAAATTGTGTACTATTGTTGCTTTAATTTTTAAGATATTTTATACCAAACACACACACACACACACACACACACAACTCTGGTGAGCACAGTAGGATACCTTCAAAGTAACAGACATATCAAACTCTGTTTCATCCTGTATCCATACATTTAATGGTGAAACCTGTTTCCTGATCCAACAGGGTTAGCTAATGCTTCTGACAGAACATTGCCATTTTCTCCAAATGAATGATTCGTGTAAAGTCCTTGTCAGAGCACCTGAAAAGATTTTTTAAAAAGCAGGGTTTTCACTGGGTTTATAGGAAAAGAGTGTTTCAATGTTTTGTGCCTGCTGGCTAACAAAAAAATGCATTTATGTGGCAGTGTTTGGTTCATAAAATATTTCATTTTTACAGTTCTTGTGATAGCAGTGTTGTAGAGTAGGAAACTCAGTTTCTATCTTTTTTTAGTTGCCAGAGGCTTCTATTTTGCCAATGCAATCTGACAATTATGAACAGTTGATTGGCCAACTCAATTTACAACACATCAAATAAGGTATGGTGCAAGATTTCTCTGTAATTCTATATTGTACATTCTGTATTGCACAATTCTGTATTGCATTGTTTAAGATGAGCACAATGCAATACAGAATTTATTTGTTTCTGTATAAAGCTGTTTGTCAAGTAATGAGTTTGACTAAATAGGAATCTCATCGACAATATTTATAGATAAATACCTGATTTGCCACAGCTACTTTCAAAACAATGTCTCAGATATTCCAGAGATTTATAATTCTCAAGCACCAGTCCTTTTAAGATTCCAATCATTTTAATTAAAAATGTACACCAATATAAATAAGGTCTTATGTTTTCCTTTTTCTGTGCTTGCTATGTGATCTTAGACAAAATCAGATACCTTTCTAGACCTCAATTTTCTCATAGATAAAATGAGGAATTAAACTAAATGATTTAAAAATTCCATACTGGTTCTAATTATTCATAAATCCCTTCATTCAGGAACAATTTTTTGAGAACTGA
>NW_012109097.1:1238301-1246135 GCF_000951045.1 Mandrillus leucophaeus
CACACACACACGCACATAGATACCAACACACAGAGAGACAGACAGAGAAAGAGAGAGGCAAAGATAATTTTTAAAGTCAGAAGCTATTAAGCATAGTTCTCAAAAATTGAATTGTTACTGAAAAAAAATATTTCGGCAGTCAGGAAGCAATAAAAAGTATCCGAATAATAGTAACGGTTGTAAAATCTTCCAAGAATTCAACCATTGAAGTAGCTGACAAAGAATAGCTGGTATATTGGAAACTGTCAGAATTAATAAAATTTTGTGACTAGCATTATAAGGTCAGAAGAATTGGTAAGCATGTTTACTGATTTACTCAAATTATCAATAAAAGAAAACCAAAAGATTAAATATCTTGATATTCAAATACCTAGAAAAAAGAACTGAAATTTTGGGGAAATATTAGATAGTAAAAATATAATTGCAGTTCAGAGACTTCCTGAATCTATGTGGAGATTATTTTCTATGATAAATAAATATCAGTGTTAATGCAAATAGCATCCTCAAGGTAAATTTTTCTATTTCTACTACTTAAAGCATCCTATAGATAAAAAGAGAGGTCTGATCTCATAAAGTCTCTAAAGTCTCTAAAATGAAGACTTTATTTAAATAAAAACTCTAAAGTCTCATAAAGTCTCTAAAATAGGTGAAAAATACATGATTTTGATAGCAATAATTACGTATATATTTATAAGCATGATGCTCCCAAAAGAAGTGGTATCAAGACTTCTGGCCAATTGATTGGTCATACTATCATTATACAACCATCATTTAATCTGAAATTATAAAATATAGTAACAATGAAAGCCAGCATTGAAAAATTACATGAAGGTATAAAAATTACCTATATTTCAGAGTAAAAAGAGAAGACAGTAGAATCTCTAAATAAAATGGATAATAGACACATTTTTAAAACATAGGAAGGCCAATACTTAATTGTTTTTGTGGCAACTGAAAATGGAGTCCTATGAGCCTAACTCCAATCTCTGCATTCTCTGCTATGATTCATGTGCTTTCAGCTAGTTACTTAAAACTCCAAACTTCACTTTAATAATCTGTTTTTAAAAAGTGATAATAGCATGCAGAAATAAATTGAAGTAAAATATCAAGGGCTTTCCCAGAATGCTTGGCACATAGTAATGCCAAACAAATTTTAGCTATCTTCCTCCCAGAAAGAACTTTCTGTTCAAAGTTCTTTCTTCTGGAAAATTGGAAATGTGGTATAAGTTATAGACTTTGAGAGGCTTGTAGCCTTGTTCGAATGATGAAATATATACTCAGGGAACAGTTAAAGATTATGAGCATTTTATAATAAATATAAGTACTAACTGTTCAAAAAACAGAGAAATCGAAGAAGGCACAAATTGTGGTTAACTATAAGGCTACAAGAGCAGATAAGACCTAAGAAGGATCCTGATGTACAAGCAGGTTTGGATATGTGAAGGGGAAGGAGGAGCCTTTTCCAAGTCACAAGAGCAATAGGTCTGGAAATTGGCTCTCCACCTTCCTGGCACAATCCAGCCAACCCAAAGCTTAGCTTCGGGGAGCAACAGCACCAGACACCATCTGCTTGTCAGACTTACCTCAAGGGGGCTTTCATCTATCTCAGTCAGCTTTACCAAATCCCCCTTCCCAATGCATTTGCCTGCCAGGGTCCTCACACTCTCCAAAACTACTTCCTGCCTTAATGAAATTTATGAAGAGAAACATCAAAATTTGTTATTCTGAATCAAGAGGTTGGGGATGTATCAGAATTCCTAGGGGACAGAAGAGCACGTGAAGAGGATCTAGCATAGGTAATTCTGATACCCCACACTCTAAGAACATCTGACATAAATTTTATGCTAAAGAAATCAACAAGAGTCAAACACTAGCAAGACATCAATAGAAGTCAGACATATGAATAGATGTGGAGGCAAAACAGACAAAATAGCAGGAACTAATCATGTGTGGTCATCATAAAGAGCTGAAGAACATCTCAGGCCAATGGCATCTGTGTGGAATATTAAAAAATTGATATATGGCCCCAGAATACCAATATTTTATTCAGTACTTTTCAACAGAGTGTGACCTATGCAGCTGAAATTACCAGGCTTCTCTTTCCAAGTGAAAAAAGTATGCTTTCAATCTTTTCCCATCCTAAAACAGGATTATAAATGACAACAGACCTCTCAAAATCATGGCTTCAGTTACATAAAAATCAGTCTTATGTACAATGTGGAGATGTCAGTTGGTCCTGTATCTGAGATTCAGCCACAGCCACATACAGGTTATCAGGCAAGGTGTGCAAAAATGGTGATCATGACAGGTAAGTGTTTACAAAATGAGAGTTCCCTCCCTTGCAGACAACTGTGCAGCAGCATACAGAGGTGAACAGTGATGCTATACATAGCTCCCGCTAACTGATATGCCTATCAAGTATGTTTCCATCCTAAAATGAATGCAAATTGCCCTGAGTACTTTTTAGCCTAAATTTAGATGTAAAAATATGGTAATGGATGTGCTTTCTTTCATATCTAAATATATTGCTGCTGACCCTGCATTATTAGGGCACACACTTGAGGCCAGTTCTCTCAGTGTCACTGATGGATTTGCAGGTCACCTATAACCAATAGCAGAAATCAAAACAAAACAAATCAACCTAACTGGAAATCGAGCTTATGGAGGTTACAGTGAGATTCTAGCAATTTCTTCACCCCTGAACTTATCCCCATTCCATTGCCACCCCTAAGACTTTTAAATCAGGGAAATAACATTGTCCTTTGAGAGTTCAGCTCTCATATTAACACACAGTTGCACTGAGCAGAGAGATGCCAAGCTACTTTTGAGATAGAATGGCCTTTGGATCCACAGGATCTCACTAGGTGCTGAGATGAAGCGAATGTTTTCAACCTTCCACACAAGAGAATTTTCAGTTTTCTGGCTCAGGTTCCCCATAAGTAAAGCTCACCCTCTAAGTGGCTTAGCCAGACCTATTCTAGGCTTACAGTGTTGCAGAAAAGGAAGAATGCAAACAACAACAAAAAAAAAAAAACAGGAAAGTGAAAGTAAGGCCAAGAGTAAAATGGAAGGATCCTTGCTTGCTAGATGAATGCCCAAGCTCCCATTCTTCCTTTCATATGAAGAATTTGCACACGGCATTAAAATGTTGGAAAAACCTTTGGATAAAACAGAAGGAGAAGAATTCAAGTAAAGATCTGCAGATGGACCAAATTGTCAGATTTAACAAAAGTTTGGGGATTTCACATGAGAGTCTCTGAGAAAATTGAAGGATGCTAAAGAACTGCAAAAGAAAGAGAAAGAGTTTCGAAAAGTGTTTTTCTGAGTTTTAATTTGTGTCTTATTACTGTTCTGTGAGAGATACAGAAGAAGAAATAATATTTTCAAAGGTGATTTTTGTAAAGGTGACTATATGCATAGAATGAGTCACCTGAGACCCAAATAAATTTTCATACCTATAATCTGATTAAATATATTTACATATGTAAAAAAGATTACTTTTTAATGTAAAGCTTATCAAAAGTAGGACTTTAAAAAGTAGGACTAGTCAGGCATGAAAACATACGAATCTAAAAAGGAGATGCTCCAAGGCTGGTGCCTAAAAGCCTGCTATAAGAACTGCCCAAGAAGGGAGTGTTGGCCCAAGGACTGCCCTCTCTGGTTCCTGGAACACATCACTGTTTTTGATGACCTAATGATTTGGGTTATGACAGTGTGATGCCATTCATATTTAAATCCTGTAAATGATCCTCCTTGTTCTGTCTCCATTCTCACCAAACAATATTTTGTATCCTGCCTAGGGGTCTCAATTTTCCTACCCTATGGTACCTCAATTAGAATTTCTCACTTCAAAAGCAACAGAAAACCCAAGTCAAAGTTGTTTAAAGACTAAGGGAACACACATATAAAAATGGCTAAAATTAAAAATCTTAATAACACAAAATGTTGACAAGGATGCAGAGAAACCAAATCAGTAATCTATTCCTGGTGGGAATGTAAAATGGCACAGCCACTCTGGAATACAGATTGGAAGTTTCTTTTAAAACTAAAAGTGGACTTACCATATGACCCAGCAACTACATCATTAAGCATTTATTCTAGAGAAATGAAAATATGTTCACACAGAACTTTGTACGCAAATATTTATGACAACTTATTTGTAAGAACCCAAAACTGGAAACTACTCAAATGCCCTTCAATGGGTAAATGGTTACATAAACTGTGGTGGGTTCATACATGGAATACTACTCAAAATTAATAAGGAATGTATTATTAATACATTAAACAATTTAGATGAGCTTAAAGACAACTATACTGAGTGAAAAAAGGCATTCTCAACTGGTTGTATACTGTATAATTCCATTTATATAATACTCTTGAAATTAAAGTATGGTAATAGAGAATAGATTAGTGGTTGTGAATAGCTGAGGATGAAGGATGGGAGTCTTGTTGGCTACAAGAGGTAACACAAAGGAGCCTCATAGGGATGGTGCAGTTATGTGTCTTAACTTTGGTGGTAGTTACATAAAGCTACCTGTGTAATTGAAGTTCATCAAACTGCACACTCACGCATGCACACAAACACGTGTGATGTATGTATAACATAAAATCAGAATGTGTTCATGGATTATACCAAGGTCAATTACCTGGTTTTAATATCACACAATAATTATGCAAAATAACATTAACGTTGTGAGAGGCTGAGTGAACGGCACATGGGCATTTTTATTCATTTATTTGTATCTTGCTATAAATCTATAATTATTTCAAAATAAAAAGTAAAAGAAATACTAATTCAAAACCTATGTTTCTTTATTCCCACTGATTTATTATATACTATGTCAATAGGAAAATTGAATTGAGAGAGAAATTTGGGTCTAATAAGTAAATAAATAAATAGAGTTATTGGTTCAAGTGAATGGAAATCCAAACACAGTGTGGGCTTCAAGCTTGGCTGACCCAACAGCTTAATGTGTCACTGAGGACCTATTTTCTTTTCATTTCTATATATTCCCTTCTTCAAAGACTGTTTCATTCTGAGTAACATTTGGGGCAATGTGTTCCATTGTACATGTTCAGTGGAATGGAACATATTTCTAAGATTCCAAGAGGGATTCAGAAATTCTTCCTAACTGGACTGCTTAGGTAAGGGAATCACATATTCTGATTCCTCAGACCATTCAAATTTCCTATTTGCCTGAAATTATTGTTATTAATACCTCTCCCTTTTCAAATGCCTTAATGGAATATGTTATTTTCTCATTAGGCCAAACATGGTCTACACTGAGAACTGATCTTCTGGACTCCAAAGGCAAGTTATGGCTTCCTAGCCAAACTTCAGGTATTACTGGGAAGGTATTACTGGTTGCTGAGTTAGCAATTAAAATTTTCCACTAGATATGAACCATTATGTTTCTGGTGGAAAACTAATAAATTGGCCTTCTGCTTCATACATTAATTTCTATGAGCTTGATTAATGTGAAACATACCTGAAAAATAAATTTGTTTTCAGTGCTCATAATTTTGGAAACTGAGCCTCTAAAACTGATATTTGGCCACTAGTAAATTCATGAAGATGATGAATACTACTTGGAAAATAGCCAGCTGGCTTTTCCCTAGAGATTCTAACTTTGCTGTTGCATATTTTCTCCATTGGTACACGTTTGTTTAAAAATCTTAATTAAAAATGAAGGGAAGGAATAAGCAAATATCCTGTAAAGTTAAAACAGAGGAGATAGTCTCTTTGAATATTTTAAGTGGCATAAGCAAAAAGTTGCTAAATTGTTGTATAAAGAATGAAATTCAACATACTTACTAAAAACAATGCAACAAATACTTTAGGTCTAAGCCAAATCGCTCATGCATATCCTAAAAGAATAATATATCCTGTTAAAATTATATTATCTTCCTGTCAGAAGGAAATTATTAATTATTTAGAGCCATGAATACATTTTTAATATTTGTTTATGTTGAGCTTTGACACATACATTTTTATTTTTAAAACAAGGTATCTCCAATTTGATAGTCAGATATAAATTATTACATGGCAGATTAAGAACATTAGAAAAGGTGCTGAACCTCAATTCTCTCACCTTGAAAGTACCTGGATACTGCAACTGTCTCATAATGGACTCCCTTAATTCCGACCCTACACGTTTCTGTTTCTTTATAAAGCTACAAGTTCATCAACCTATCCTAGAAACAGAACCAAACTTACTCTGTAAGCCCCCTTTATTCACCTACAAACTTGCTCTTGCCTTATGAATTCCATCCCTGCTATGCTATCCTATCTTACTCATCTATGACCGAGTCTTTACTTTCTAATGGCTTTGTCTGTCTGTGCTAAATTGTAGAAACCCAGCTTTGCCAAGGAAGAGAGTTCTTGGGAGAACTTGAGATCTCTCTGGCATCAGGGGTCATACGTGAAGAAAAAGACTGACAACAGCTTCTCATCTGGAAAATGCTAAAAGCTGGAGGTTGGCCAGTGTGGCCTCTCAATGGAAAAACAGAGAGAGGGTAGCAGTGGGAAATCTTACACTGTGATTATTTTGTGTGGCTAAAATGTATAAGTTTTTTGCGATCCAAGTAGATCCCATAGAGAGTAGCTAGGCTCAAGCTATTTTGAATTTATTTTGCACAAAAGACTGGCCAACAGATGTCAGAGAATCCAGCTCATCAACAATGCATTTCATGAGAGGGGTTGTTCTAAGAGTTCACTAGAATATGTTGCTTATATTACAGAACTATCTACCATGGGAATTTTTCAGAATATCCATAGAATCCATGTCCATACCCAATTTAATAGCCAGGCTTTTGATGCCTGCTATGTAGGCAGATTACAATAGTACCAGTAATACCATTACTCTTGTTCCTCTAATACTTCTTTTCCCTCCCAGCCTCAAAAGAGCCAAATCAGCAAAGAAGAGATGGGAGGACGAGTGAAAAACAAAACAAAACAAAACAAAAAATAGGCCACACACACCTCCTTCCCTGTGGTAAGTCCCAGTCAGGGGTGAAAGTCACGAAGGGAAGAAGAATTTTGAATTGAGTGTGAGCTTAACATTTACACTTAAAATGGACAAGACCTTTTAATGTCTGAAAATGAACTGTTATTATGGAAGCCATACTCATAATAGGAAATAACAGAAAGGCTAAGACATCTTTCCAAGATATCATTAGGGGCAGGGAAAAGAGATTTGAAGGTAGCAGTTGGTCAAAAATAAAGCCATTTTCTGTCTGAACCCCACCAATTCCAGATTGTTCCGTTAAACAAGGAATACTCACATGCACACATACACATAGTATTCGGACTGATTTTTTTCATTTACTACCATATCATGAATAATTCTCATAACGTTAAATATCCACATCCTTTTTCTGACTTTGCAATATTCCTTTTCAAAAATACACTGTAATATATTTTACTGATTCCTTATTATTGGACATTTAGGTTATTTCCCCTAAGTTTGCTATTACAACCAATGCTATAATAAATAACTTTATATTAAAGATTCGCCTGTAACCATAATTCATTTTTTGGAACAAATCTCTCAAAGTGAAATTATTAGATCAATGAGTATAATCATTTTTAAAGCCTTGGATATATATTGCCAAATTTCAAAATGGATAATTTAATAAATGTATATTTAATTAATATCTATATCAATAGCTTCTCAAATTCTGCTAAATTTATATGCATTTTGTCAAAATTAAAAGTTAAAAATAGAATATTTTAGATAACAAAAATTATGTTGTATAGCATTTAGCTAAAGAAAAATTCAGCTCACGGAGCAAGATGGCCGAATAGGAACAGCTCCAGTCTCCAACTCCCAGC
>NW_012109097.1:1252310-1278315 GCF_000951045.1 Mandrillus leucophaeus
AGTTATACCTGATGTAAATGACGAGTTGATGGGTGCTGACGAGTTGATGGGTGCAGCACAGCAACATGGCACAAGTATACATATTTAACAAACCTGCACGTTATGCACATGTACCCTAGAACTTAAAGTATAATAATAATAATAAATAAATTTTTAAAAATAAAGAAAAATTCAATGTTAAATTAAAATTCAGATTTTCAATAAATGATCAAAGTAATCATTTATGAAAATAAACAATTAAAAATAAATATAATAAATACAATATATTATATAATAAATAATTCAAATCTACCTATAAACTGCCAGCTTCAAAATAATAGTCCTCTACATATTTATTTAACTTCTGGGCTTTTGGGTAAAGTCGTTTTAATGATACCCACTCTGAATATCTATTTGAAATTTCCTCACCTAGAAACCTAAAGAACAAGGTCTTTCTTCCATGAGCAAAGACTTTTTTGGTAATAGATAGGCTCCACGAATACTTGGGTCAAAAATAAAAGTCACACCCAAATGATCAAAATAATCAGACTGCAGTAAAGTCGCGTGTGTTTTCTGAGGAAAGAAAATATCTGTGATGAGATATGGTTAAACTGGCTAAGTGCCAAGCATAAAGTGTTGTCATGTTTTCTGAATATAAACAGAATAGTTCAATAATCATAATTATTGGTCTGTGAGCAATAGCAGCAAATGTTTTAAAATTAATATTGTTTATAAGCTATGTGTAAAGTATATTCATGTATGCCATTTCACTTGAATGTCATAACACACCTACAAGGTAGATTGTATTATTTTTATTTTTTTTGTAAGTGAGAAAACTAAAGCTCAAAAAATTAGTTGGCTCACTCATAGACAAGCAGCTCTGGAACAAACATAGCCAGGAGTCAAAACTGTACCTTAATTTTAAGTTCAGACTTTTTCTACCATGGCACTGTGCCTCATGGTAAATTTATTTATTTGTTTGTTTGTTTAAGGAATAACTCATTGAACATCACTGTGTTCCAGGAATTGTTGTCAATGCTGGTCCACAATGGTAAAGATAACAGAAAAAAATCCCTTCCCTCTTGTATCTTGTGATCACCGGCAGGAAGTTGAGGAAGAGACAGATAGCAATTAAAAAATAATTTGTAATATCTCAGGGAAAAGATAGTGCTGTGAAAAACAAATCTGCATTAGAGTAGACAGAGTGATTAGAGGTGCTGATATGGTCTGAATTGGTGTCCCTGCCCACATCTCATATTGAATTGTAATCCCAGTGTTGGAAAAGGGACCTGATGGGAGGTAATTGGATCACAGGGGCGGATTTCTCATGAATGGTTTAGGACCATCCCCATTGGTACTGTACAGTGAGTGAGTTCTCATGAGATCTGGTACCTCTCCCCTCTCCCTCACTCTCTCCTGCTCCAGCCACTTGAAGTGTAATCTCTGCCTTTGCCTTCCACCATGATTATAAGTTTCCTGAGGCCTCCCCAGAGGCAAAAGCCACAATGCTTCCTGTACATCCCGTGGAACCATAAGCCAATTAAACCTCTTTTCTTTATAAAATACCCAGTCCCAGATATTTCTTTATGGCAATACAGGAGCAAACTAATACAGAAATTCATACTGAGAAGTGGGGCATTGTTATAAAGATATCTGAAAATGTGGAAGCAACTCTGGAACTAGGTAATGGGCAGAGGTTGGAAGTTTGGTTGGCTCAGAAGAAGACAAGAAGATGAGGGAAGGTTTAGAATTTCCTAGTGGTTTGTTGAATGCTTGTGACCAAAATGCTGATAATGATATGGCCAATGAAGTCCAGGCTAAGGAGCTCTCAGATGGAAATGATGAACTCATTGGGAACTGGAACAAAGGTCACTTTTGTTATGCTTTAACAAAGAATTTGGAGGAATTGTGCCCTTGCCCTATGGATGTGTGGAAGTTTGAAATAGAGAGTGATTATTTAGGATATCTGGTGGAAGAAATTTCTAAGCAGCAAAGATTTCAAGAATTGACCTGCCTCCTTCTAACAACCTATGCTTATAGGCATGAGCAAAAAAAAAAAAAAAAAAAAAAAAAAAAACCTGAAACTGGAACTTATATTTTAAAAGGAAGGAGAATGTAAATGCTTAGAAAATTTACAGCCCAGCCATCTGGTAGAAAAGAAAAGCGTGTTTTCAGGGAAGGAATTCAAGCAGGCTTCAGAAATTTGAATAAATAAAAAAGAGCCAAGTGCTAATATCCAAGACAATGAGGAAAAGGTCTTGAAGGCATTGAAGAGACCATCCTGGCAGCCCTTCCAATCACAGACCCAGAGGCCTATGAAGGAAGAATAGTCTCATAAGTCAGACCCAGGCTGCTACCACCCTGCACAGCCTCTGGACACTGCTCCTGCATTCCAGTCACTTCAGTTCCAGGCTGAAAGTGTCCCAGGCACAGCATGAGCCACTGCTTCAGAGGATGCAAATGGTAAGCCTTGTAGGTTTCCCCATGGTCTTAAGCCTGTGGGTCCACAGACTGTAAGAGTTGAGGCTTGGGAGCCACCACCTATATTTCAGAGAATGTATGAAAAAGCCTGGATGTCCAGGCAGAAGCCTGCTGCAGGGGTGGAGCCCTCATAAGAAGCCTCTACTAGGGCAGTGTAGGGTAGGGGGATGTGATGTGAAGTCCCCACACAGAGACCCTACTGGGCACTGCCTAGTGGATCTGTGAGAAGAAGGCCACCATCCTCCAGACCCCAGAATGTTAGAACCACTGACAGCTTGAACCATGCACATTGAAAGCCACAAGCACCCAACACCAGCCCACAAGAGCAGCCACAGAGGCTGACCCCTGCAAAGCTACTGAAGTGGAACTACCCCAAGGTCTTGTGAGCCTACCCTTGCATCAGTGTATCCTGGATGTGGGATGTGAAGTCAAAAAAGATTATTTTGGAGCTTTAAGGTCTTATAACCTTAAACTTGCTAGGTTTCAGACCTTCTTGAGATCTATAGTCCCTTCCTTTTGGCTGATTTATCCCTTTTGGAATGGGAACAATTACCCAATGCTGATACCCCCATTGTATCTTGGAAGCAACTTTTTTTTTTTTATTGCATCATGGGCAGAAAGGACTTACCTTGTCTCAGATGAGACTTTGGACTTTGGACTTTTGAGTTAATCCTGGAATGACTTAAGACTTTGGGGGACTGTTGGGAAGTCATGATGGTGGTTTGAAATGTGAGAAGAACATGAGATTTGGGAGAAGCCGAGGTGGAATGATATGGTTTGGATCTGTCCCCACCCAAATCTCATGTCAAATTGTAATCTTCAGTGTTGGAAGAGAGGCCTGGTTGGAGGTAATTAGATCATGGAGGTGGATTTCTCATGAATAGGTTAGTACCATTCCCTCTTGGTACTGTATAGTGAGTGAATTCTCATGAAAGGTATGTGGCACCTCACCTCTCTCCTTTTCTTCCTCCTGGTCATGCCATATAAGGTGCCGGCTCCCTCTTCACTTCTACCATGATTGTAAGTTTCCTGAGGCCTCTCCAGAGGCAAAAGCCACTATGCTTCCTATACAGCCTGTAGAATTAAAACTCTTTTTTATATAAAATACCCATTCTCAGGTCTTTCTGGATAGCAATGCAAAAACAGACTAATACAGATACCATTTAAAATTCAGTTCTTAAGGAAGTTCTCTTGGATGAGCTTGACCATTGAGCAGAGACCTGACTCTGAGAAATCAAGCTAGGAAGATATCAGGGACAAGATAATTCCATGAAGTGTGTGGGAATCCCCTTTTTAACACGAGTTACTCTTCTTACAGGATAACTAATAACAGTCTTGCCTTCTATTAGCTTAATAGTTATTTCTAGAGGCAGGGAAATGCGTTTGTTTAAATAAATAAGACTTATTGAAAGAAGGCAAAGATTAAATAGCATATTCACCACCCAGATGCAAAAAGTGAAAGATTCTGGGATTTCTACCTCTAACTAGTATGGTTTTTAAATACGCATAACTTTTTCTTGCCAGACAGCATTGGAGAACTCAGGTTTTTTTTTTTTTTTTTTTTTTTTCAAGAAAATCTCGCAAATTATGCTCAGTTTCAGATTAATTTAATTTAATCCACAATCTTGTAAATATCTTTTAAAGACATTTACTAAGAGATAAGAAGGGGTTTCTTAAATATATCTTTTTATTTCTTGTGTTTTGTCCATTTTTACTGCATCTATCTTTTTTTTTTTTTTTTTTTTTTTGGAGACAAGGTCTCACTTTGTCACCCAGGCTGGGTGCAGTGGTAACATCACAGCTCACTGCAACCTCAAATTCTGTGCTGAAGTGTTCCTCCAACCTCAGCCTACTGGTTAGCTGGGACTATAGGTGTGTGCCACCACACCTTGTTATTTTTTTTAAGACACGGGGTCTCACTATATTGCCCAGGCTGGTCTGTAACTCCTGGCCTCAAGTGATCCTCTCAGCTTGGCTTACCATGGTGCTGGAATTACAGGCCCAAGCCACCATGACTGGCCTCATTTTTATTGATCTTAAAAAAAGATTATAAGCATTCTTCACTAGATGTCATAAGTCCTCAGCATCAGGTAATGAGGTATAATATTACATACCTGTTGCTTTAGTATGAGATATTAGAGCTCTTGATTATCCAATTACTTGGATAAATGAAATAAAGAAGATTATTATCCCTAATAATTTAGGGAAAGCTTTATAGAAATAATTGTTGGAGATACTAAATAAAAGAATGGTGAAGAGATGACAAAGTTTTAATTTTCTTATATGGAAGGCCTTATGATGTAGGGTCTGTGTAGCGGCTAAAATCCATGAACATATTATTGCTACCTTTTTTTGAGCTCTTACTCTGGAACAGGTCATATGCTAAGCACTTCACCTGCATTGTGGCCGAACCCCCAACAGTCTTCTGAAGTAATTACTATTAATACGGTTTTCCTTCTACTGATAAAGAGAGGCTAACTTAGCTTACCCAATGTCCTATAACTAGTAAATGGCACAGCCATGATTTGAATTCACTGCTACAGCATAGGCTCTCACAGAACCTGCTAGACTGACTTTCTACAGAAGTCTTATTTCCAGCCTCTCTACTGGTGTTCAAACAACCAGGAAGTTGACTAAAAGCAACATCAGATTTAACAGCCACACATAATCCATTGTCCTCAATTCAAGAAACCTCAAGATAGGAAATGGAGCAAGATTATGGAATAGAAAGCTCTACCAATTGCCCCTCTGCAAGGGCACCAAGTTAACTATCTACACACCACACACACACACACACACACAGAAAAAAAATAAAAACCTTTATAAGAATCAAAGATTAGGTGAACACTCATAGTACCTGGTTTTAACTTCATATCATGGAAAGAGTCACTGAAGAGATAGAAAAAAACAGTCCTGAATCACTGACACCACCTCTCTCTTACCCCTGGCAGCAGCTGTGTGATGAGGAGGGCATCTCTGGACACTGAGGAAGAACACATCAATTGTGAGGCATTGAACTCAGTGACATTCTATTAGAGCAGAAAGGAATATTGGACCAAATTTAACCGACAGCCACCCACAAAGGAAGTATTTAAAGCAGCCCTAGCCAGAAAGGAATCACCAATCCCTGTGGTCCAAACTTGAGTACCTGCAAACCTTGCCACCGAGGGCTACAACATTCTGTGTCTTCAAATAAACTTGAAAGGCAGTCTAGGCCATAAGTACAACAGTCAGGTGAGTCCTAGTGTTCAACTAGGCCCAGAGGCAATGGACTTGGAGGACACAGAACCTACTGAGATACCAGCTAGGTCAGCCAAGGGAGTAATGGCATCACCCCAGCCCTAATCCTAGGCTGCACAGTTTGCATCTCCAAAGAAGATCACTTCCTTCTGCTTGAGAAGAGGAGATGGGGGAGTGGGGAGGACTTTGTCTTGCATCTAGAATTCCAGCTTGGTGACAGCAGGATAGGGCACCAGTCAGATTCATGAAGACCTTATTCCAGGCCCTACCTCTCAGATGACATTTATAGGCATACTATGGACAAAAAGTGAACGTGTTATCTTAAAGGAAAGGGTCCAGTCCTCCCAGCATTTATCACCTGCTTACCGAAGGGCTCTTGGACCATGAATAACCAGCAGTAATACCTAGGTAATACTTTGAGGGCCTTGGGGAAGCCTCTGACACTTGCTGGCTTCAGGTGAGGCTCAGCACATTATCAGCTGCAGTGGTTACAAGAATAAACTCCTTTAGTTTGAGAAAACCTGAGGGAAATATAAAGGGGACTTTGTCTTACATTTTAGGTACCAGCACAGCCGCAGGGGGTGTGGAGCACAAAGCAGGATGTTAGGACCCTCAGTTTCAGAACATGACTCCTGGATAGCATTTCTGGACCTGCTCTGGGCCATATGGGAGCCCATTGCCTTGAAGAGTGAGTCCAAGGACAGGTAGCATTCACAACAAGCTGTCTTAAGAGCCCTTGGACAGTAAGGAAATATCGGTGGCAGTCTGGCAGTACTCCTCATGGCCTGGGGTGGCAATGGCTATGGGGTGAGGCTCCTCTGCCTTTGGAAAAAGGAGAGAAGAGTGGGAAGGAGTGCATCTTGTGGCATAATGCCAGCTCAGTCACAATACAATAGAACACCAGGCAGACTTTTAAGGTTTTTGACTCTAGTCCCTGATTCTTGGATGGCACTTCTGGGTCCACCTGAGGCCTGGGCGACCTTGCTGCCTTGAAGAGAAGAAAACAGGCTGGATATCTTTTCCACTTGCTGATTAAAGACCCCCAGGGACTTCAGCAAACATAGGCAATAGCCAGGGAGTGGTTACAGCAGGACTTGGGTGAGACCCAATGCTGTTCTGGCTTCAGGGTTGACCCAGAACAGTCATATTAGTGATGGTGGAGAGATGGGTGCTGTATCTCTCCACCCCCAGATTTGGGTGGCTCAGAGCAGACAGAGAGACTCTGCATGTTTGGGGGAAAGTAAGAAAAGAGAACAAGAATCTCTGTCTGAAAATCCAGAGAATTCTCCCTGACCTGGTTCAAGACCATCAAGGCAGTACCTCTATGAATCTGCAAGAACAACAGTGTTACTAGGCTTACCATGTCCCCTAAAGCACATACAGCTTAGATCATAACATCCAACTCCTTTCAAATATCTGAAAAGCTTTCCCAAATAAAATGGCTACAAATAAGCCCAGACGGTGAAGACTACAATGTATACCTAATTCCTTAATGCCCAGACACTGAAGAACATCCATAGCATTAACATCATCCAGGAAATCATGACCTCACCAAGTGAACTAAGTAAGGCACCGAAGCCCAAACCTAGAGAAACAGAGACATGTGACCTTTCAGACAGAGAATTCAAAATAGCTGTGTTGAGGAAACACAAAGACATTCAAGATAACACAGAGAAGGAATTCAGAATTCTATCAGAAAATTTAACAAAGATTGAAATATCTAAAAAGAACCAAGCAAAAATTCTGGAGCTGAAAACTGCAATAGACATACTGAAGAATGCATCAGAGTCCTTTAATAGCAGAATTGATCAAGGAGAAGAAAGAATTGGTGAGCTTGAAGAAAGGCTATTTGAAAATACACAATCAGAGGAGACAAAAGAAAAAGGAATAAAAAACAATGAAGCATGCATAAAGGATCTACAAAATAGCTTCAAAGGGACAAATCTAAGAGATATTGGCTGTAAAGAGGACCTAGAGAGATAGGAGTAGGTTTATTCAGAGGGATAACAGAGAATTTTCCAAACTGAGATAAAGATTTCAATATCCAATATGAAAGGGTTATAGAACATCAAGCAGATTTAACCCACAGAAGTCTACCTTGAGGCATTTAATAATCAGACTCCCAAAGGTCAGCAACAAAGGATCCTAAAAGCAATAGAGAAGAAACAAATTACATATAGGAGAGTTCCAATATATCTGGCAGCAGACTTTTCAGTGGAAACCTTACAAGCCAGGAGAGAGTGGCATGACATATTTAAAGAGCTGAAAGAAAAAAAAAAAAAAAACTTCACCCTAGAATAGTATATCCAGTGAAAATATCCTTCAAATATGAAGGAGAAATAAAAAATTACTCAACAAACAAAAGCTGAGGGATCTCAATACCAGATCTGTTCTATAAGAAACACTATAGGGAGCACTTCAATCAGAAAGAAAAGGACATTAATGAGCAATCAGAAATCATTTGAAGTTTCAAAACTCACTAGTAATGGTAAGTACACAGAAAAACACTGAATATTATAACACTGTAGCTGTGTTGTATAAACTACTCTTATCTTAAGGAGAAAAAATCAATGATGAACAAATCAAATATAACTATAGCAACTTTTCAAGACATAGTACAATAAGATATAAGTAGAAACCACATAAAGTTAAGAAGTTGGGGGAGGAAGATAAGGCATAGACTTTTTATTAGTTTTCTTTTTGCTTGTTTGTTTGTGCAAATAGTGTCAAGTTGTTATCAGGTTGGAATAATGGTTTATGAGATAATATTTGCAAGCCTCATAGTAACCTCAAACCAAAAAATATACAATGGAGACAAAAAAAAATACAAAGCAAGAAACTAAATCACATCAAAAGTGAAAATCATCTTTACTAGAGGAAGATAGGAAGGAAAGACAGAAGAGAAGACCCGAAAACAACCAGAAAACAACAAAATGGCAGGAGTAAGTTCTTACTTATCAATAATAGCAGTGAATATAAATAGACTAAACACACCAATCATAAGACATAGACTGACCGAACTGATGAAAAGACAAGACTCATTGATTTGTTGCCTACAAGAAACACACTTCACCTATAAAGATACACATAGACTGAAAATAAAGGGATGGAAAAAAATATTCTATGCCAATGGAAACCAAAACAGAGAAGGAGTCATTATGCTTATATCAGACAAAATAGATTTCAAGACAAAAACTATAAGAAGAGACAACGAAGGTCACTATATAATAATAAGGGGGTCAATTCAGCAAGAGGATATAACAACTGTATATACATATGTGCCCAACACTGGAGCACCCAGATATAGAAAGCAAATATTACTAGAGCTAAAGAGAGACATAGGCCCCAATACAGTAATAGCTGGAAACTTCAACACCCCACTTTCAGCATTGGACAGATCATCCAGACAGAAAATCAACAAAGAAACATGGAACTTAATCTGCACTATATACCAAATATATCTAATAAATATTTACAGAACATTTTATCCAAGAGCTGCAGAATACACATTCCATTCCTCAGTGTATGGATAATTCTCATGGATAGACCATATGTTATGTAACAAAACAAGTCATAAAACATTTTTTAAATACTAAAATAATATCTAGCATCTTCTCTGATTACAATGGAATAAAACTAGAAATATACAAATACATGGAAATTATATTTTTGTTTTGGAAACTATACAAATACATGGAAATTAGTATGCTCCTGAATGTCCAATGAATCAATAAAGCAATTAAGAAAATTGAAATTTTTTTTGAAACAAATGATAATGGAAATACAACATACCAAACCTATGGGATACAGCAAAAGCAGTACTCAGAGGGAAGTTTATAGCTATAAGTGCCTCTGTCAAAAAAGAGGAAAAACTTCAAATGAACAATCTAATGATTCATCCTAAAGAATTAGAAAAGCAAGGGCAAACCAAACCCAAAATTAGTAGAAGAAAAAAAAATAAGGATTGGAATAGATATAAACAAAATTGAAATAAAAAAACCACAAAAGAACAATGCATGAAAGTGTTGATTTTTTGAATAAACAAAATTGGCCAACTTTAAGTAAGACTAACTAAGAAAAACAGAAAGAAGATCCAAATAAATAAAATCAAAATGAAAAAAGAGACATTACAACTGTAGAAATTCAAATGGTCATTAGGGCTATTATGAGCCACTAAATGCCAATAAATTGGAAAATCTAGAATAAATGAATAAATTCCTAGACCTATACAACCTACCAAGATTGAATCATGAAGAAATCCAAAATCTGAACAGACCAATAATGAGTAACAACATCAAAGCTGTAATAAGAAGTCACCAGTAAAGAAAAGGCCAGGACCTAATAACAATCCTACTCAATAGAACTAATAACAATCCTACTCAAACTATTCCAAAGGCCAGACGTGGTGGCTCAGGCCTGTAATTCCAGCACTTTGGGAGGCCGAGGTGGACAGACCACTTGAGGTCAGGAGTTCGAAACCAGCTGGCAAACATGGTGAAACCCCATCTCTACTAAAAATATAAAAATTAGCTGGGCATGGTGGAGGGCACCTGAAATCCCAGCTACTTGGGAAGCTAAGGGAGGAAAATCACTTGATCCTGGGAAGTGGCGGTTGCAGTGCACTCCAGTGTGGGTGACAGAGTGAAACTCCATGTAAAACATTAAAAAGATAATAATAAATATAAAAAAAGATTCCAAAAAATAAAGGAGAAGGGAATACTTCCAAACTCATTCCTTGGGGCCAATATTACCCTGATATCAATACTAGACAAAGATATCAATAATAAAAACTACAGGCCAATATCTCTGATAAGTATTGATGCAAAAATTGAGCAATATATTAGAAAAATCCTTCATCATGACTAAGTGGGATGTATCTCTGAGATGCAAGGATGGTTCAACATTCAAAAATCAATCAATATGATACATCATATCAACAGAATAAAGGACAAATACTATATAATTATTTCAATTGATGCTGAAAAACCATTTGATAAAATTCAACATCCCTTTATGAGAAAAACCCTCAAAAAACTGGGGATAGAAGGAATATACCTCAACAAAATAAAAACCATATAAATCAGACCCATAACTAGTATTATACTGAATGGGGAAAAACTGAAAGCCTTTTCTATAAGATCTGGAACACAAAAGGATGCCCACTTTCACTGTTATCCAACATAGTATGGGAAGTCCTAGCTAGAGAAATCAGACAAGAGAAAGATATAAAGGACATCCAAATTGAAAAGGAAGTAGTCAAATTATCCTTGTTTGCAGATGACATGGTCTTATATTTTAAAAAAGCTACAGACTCCACAAGAAAACTATTAGAAGTGATAAACAAATTCAGTGAAGTTCCAGGACACAAAATCAGCATAAGAAGTCAATAGCATTGCTATAGGCCAACAATGAACAATGTGAAAAATAATTAAAAAGTAATCCCATTTATAATAGCCACACATAAAATTAAATACCTAGGAATTAACCAAAGAAGTAAAAGATCTCTATAATGAAAACTATAAATCACTGATAAAAGAAATTGAAGAGGACACAAAAAAATGGAAAAATATTCCATATTCATGGATTGGATGAATTAATATAGTTAAAATGTTTATAGTACCCAAAGCAATCTATAGATTCAATGTAATTCCTATTAAAATACCAATAACATTCTTCACATAAATAGAAAAAACAAATCTAAAGTTTTATGGAACCACTAAAGATCTAGTATAGTCAAAGCTATCCTAAGTAAAAAGAACAAAACTGGAGGAATCATATTACTTGACTTCAAATTACATTGCAGAGCTATAGTAACCAAAACAGCATAGTACTGGCATAAACACAGACATATGTCAATGTAACATAATAGAGAACCCAGAAACAAATCTATATACCTATGGTGAACTTATTTTTGACAAAGGTATGAAGAACATACATTGGGGGAAAGACAGTCTCTTCTATAAATGGTGCTGAGAAAACTAAACATCCACATGCAGCAGAATTAAGCTTGAGCCCTATCTATCACCATATACAAAAATAAAATTAAGATATATTAAAGACTTAAATTTAAGACTTCAAACTATGAAAACACTACAAAAAAATTGGAAAAAATCTCCAGGACATTGGTCTGGGAAAAAATTTCTTGAGTAACCCCACAAGCACAGGCAACCAAAGCAAATGGGATTACATCAAGTTAAAAAGAGTCTAAACAGCAAAAGAGATAATCAACAAAGTAAGGAGACAACCCACAGTATGGGAGAAAATATTTGCAAATTATCCATCTGACAAGGGATTAATAATCAGAATACATAAGGAGCTCAAACCAATTCTATAGGAAAAAAGTCTAATAATCTGATCAAAAATATGCAAAAAATCTAAACAGACATTTTTCAAAAGACATACAAATGGCAAACAGGCATTTTAAAAGGTGTCAACATCACTGACCATCAGAGAAATGCAAATCAAAACTATAATGAGATATCATTTCACCCCAATTAAAAGGGCTTATATCCAAAATGTGGCAGGCCAGGTTTCCATTAGCAACCAGAACAGTCAGTTTCCACTAACCCTTCATAATGCTGGTGAATGTACAAATTAAACATTAAAGAACTGGAGAAATTGATACCTCAGTACAAGGGTTGGAATGTCAGAACAAACTCATTACAACTCAGCCTGGGTTTTCTCAGACCCTAAAGTCCGATCAAACAATAAAATCTTTCTTACACATACACCTCATACCAGGGCCCACTTATGATTAAGAAATTTTCCAACACTCTGGAAAAAGCTTTTCAGACCCTAGACCCTAGTTAAAGATTAGATATAGATCACATGAGACACTCCCACTTGTAGGTACACTTGTAGGTACACTCCCAGACATACGCAAAGAGCTTAGAATATATATAAGCACTGGAGAAAAATGTATAACTTTGAGTTGATCTGGTAAGTTACTCCAACCTTATCCCTATAACTAGTTGCAGAAATAAACTTCCTTCTTTCCCAGTCTGCTTGGACCATGAGAATCTTGTTCTGTCCAGGTACAAAAGACAGGCAATAACAAATGCTGGCAGAATGTAAGAAAAGGAAACCCTTGTTCACTGTTGGTGGGAATGCAAATTAGTACAGTTTGGAAGTTCTCCAAAAAACTAAAAATTGAGCTACCATATGACACATAAATCCCACTGCTGGGTATATCCAAAAGAAAGGAAATTAGTATATCAAAAAGATACCTGCACTCCAATGTTTATTGCAGCACTGTTCACAATAGCTAAGACTTGGAAGCAACCTAAATGTCCATCAACAGATGAATGAGTAAAGAAAATGTGGTCCATATACATAATGGAGTACTATTCAATCATAAAATAGAATGATATCCAGTCATTTGCAACAACATGGGTGGACCTGGAGATCATTATTTATTATGTTAAGTGAAATAAGACAGGCATAGAAAGACAAATATTCATGTTCTCACTTATTTGTGGGATCTAAATATCAAAACTATTGGGCGCATGGACATAAAGAATAGGAGAATGGTTACTAGAAGCTGGGAAGGATAGTGGGGTTGGGCAGGGAGGTGGGGTTTGTTAACGGGTACCAAAAAAAAAAAAAAACAGAAAGAATGAGTAAGAGCTACTATTTGATAGCACAATAGGGCGATTATAGTCAATAATAACTCAATTGTACATTTCAAAATAACTTTAAGGGTATAATTGGATCATTTGTAAATCAAAGGATAAATGCTTGAGGGGATGGATACTTTATTCCCCATTACGTGCTTATTTTGCATTGCATGCCTGTATCAAAACATCTCATGTACCCCATAAATATACATACCTACTATGTATCCATAAAAATTATAAATAAAAAATAGAAAAGTCTCTTAGTTTTCAAAGAAATGGCAGTGAACTTTGGAATACAGGAGTATACCTGCATTTTATTTTAAAAAAACTCTCAAAATTCAGAGATACTCACCTGGATGTCTCAAGTAGTTCAGTGAGTTCAATGCATGCAAATTGGAAAGACAAATAAAGGATCAACCCCCTTTGGGAATTAAGAAAGACTTGCTGAGTTCTGGCTAGGACTAGAACAGATTTATAAAAGGCACAGCCCTGCCCTACTGCTTGACTGAATGATGGGAGGCAAAAGACAATGACTCTGTCCTTCCCAACATGATGCCTGTGACATAGTCAGCACTCACCTGTTGAGGAAAGGAAAGGGGGCAGAGCAGAAACCCCTATAAAGAAGATAAACCTAGAGAGAGGATAAGACTTAAAACCACTTATGGAGTAACTCATCACCCAGTACAGAACTGGCATAGGCTATTTCAGCCATCCTGAGGCCCCTGAGCCAACTTCAAAGGCAGGAGAAAGCAGTGGGTAATCCCTGACTGCTGAAAGCCAACCTAGACTCAAGCCTGAATAGCTTTCACTGTAGATCTTTGCTTCCCTATCAATACATGGCCTGACAGTGTCTCTTCTAGGCTGTGGGGAAGAGTTCTGACAAGCTTTTATCATGCATTAATTTATTGTCTTTCTCCTGAAAAGAAATATTTTCCTGACAAGTTAAAAATCTCTCTCTGCAATAAAAGTGTCTTCAGCCTTTCTGAGCCATCACTGTATTTAAAGATTATGTTCTGGAAAGATGCTGAATCGAAGTCTTACAGCCATTTGCCAGGCCAGCATCTGCCCATCACCCAGAAGCTGCAGTTATTACTTAACATTCCAAGTGGGATATAAGTGTAACCCTTGGCAACCAGAGAGAATTCTCAGTTTCTCTTGTCCTGGGCTCCTGGTGATAGCAGTAGAAGGAAGACAAACTCTAGGCAGATAGGGGAGCATCCTCAGTGAAACCCAACCTTCAAAATAAAGACAGTTTAAAGCCTGAAAATCAAGCTACAAGTTTTGGATAAATCTACAGACCAGATTGAGAACCTCTCTTCATGATTAGCATACTTTCTTCTGATTAATTCCTACCCTTCACCTATTTTACATATACCTACCCTTGCCTAATTGGTTTTTTACACTTCCATGCCCATCTTTGAGTGGTGGCTTTTTTTATGCTTTTTTGTATACTCAAAAACCAACCACCACACACTCCCCCATTCTGAGCCCATAAAACCCCTGGACTCAGCCACACTTGGGAGAGCTACCCAACTTTGGGTAGGGGGCTATCCCCTTCAAGTCCCCTTTCCACTGAAAACTGTTCCATCACTCAATAAAACTCTCTGCCCTGATCACCCTCCAGTTGTCAGTGTAACCTCATTCTTCTTGGACATGGGACAAGAGCTCAGAACCCATTGAACAAAGGTACGAAAAAGGCTGTTACTCTCAGCCCTCTACTGGCATCTGGTAGACACTCCATGCAACAGGAAGCAGCAGTGAGGCCAGACAAGCCCAGGAACAGTGGGATGTAGTAGGGCAATGGGAATGAAAGAGTTCTTAACATGCCCCCATTCACCAAGGTGCAGGCAGCAGGAACAACACTCACTTTGGGGCTCCGGGGTTGCTGACGTCTTAACATTTTTCAGGTGCTATTGCATTCCCCTCATCCAGATTCTAGTGTTCAAGGTGGAAGCAGGTTGTGGCATGCTCACCCCAGCCACAGGCTGGAGCACAATCAAGCACAGCCTACCAGGCCAAGTGGGTGGGGTACTTCCAGCGGTGATTTCAGAGCTGAGTAAGGCTCTGGACAGCTGAAAGCCCTGGACCATGAGGCCCTGGACAGTGTGGCCCAGCTGGCAAAGCAGCACTGAAAAACTCCTGCATCACTGGTCTGATAATGAACAGCTCTAGAAGAGAAACTCCAGAGGAGAGAAGGGTCTTATAAGTGTGTCTATGTGTTTATCTATGTGTTTGTGTGTTTACACCCAAATCTTCTCCTCTACCCCATGTTTTCAGAAGACAGTGGCAGTTATAGTATAAAGTCTGCACAGTTGTATTACCAGGTACTGGAACCAGTCTAGAAGGATATGAATGATGAAGACTCCAGAGGAAAAACAGATAATAAATATTCTGGATGATTTTCAGGCAGAAGCAAAGAGAAAGAGGGGGAGCTTTGTCTCTTTTCTTTCTCAACTATATGCTTATAAGGGTATATGAGGGAAATACCCCCCAAAAAATGAATCATTGAACAAAAACAGATAAAAGCTCAACAATAAATCTCATTAGTGGAGATCCCAATACCTGGGAACTGCAAAATTGAAACATTTCCTATAGTGTTTTATAGCACTAATTACCACAGTGTTCATGTCACACACATAAACATCATTAAAATCAGCAGGAGGGAAGCTTCTTCATGAGCCAGTGAGGAGAGATCAGCAGCAAATATTTCATTTTCCACTGAGGTTGATATTAAAGGCAGACTTAATTTGTGCCAGAACGAGATTTTACCAAGAGTAAGACCATGCTAGCCAGCAAAGTAACTGTCTTAAATGCTGGATTCTATCCAATGACTATTAATTGGCACCTCTACTATTTTCCAGGCATATGCTTGGTGCTGAGACACAGCCTTTGTCCTCTAGAGCTCCCACAATTTGTCTGAGTTCATCATCACAAAGTCTCTTTATCATCCCTAAGTATGCTCCTGGCTGGAAAATAATTTGAGCAAATGAACTCTTTTGAGTAGCATATATTAGGGTTCTGTGGTTTTAGACACACACACACACACACACACAAACACACACATACATAAACTCACTTTTAATCAGAGGAACTCTTTTTTCAAACAAAATATACATATAAACCAGTCCCTTCAATATTTTTGCAAGATATATGTTTGCTTTGAACCCCTGAATTTCCCGCCCTGTGGCAGTGCAAAGATACCTGTGACTTCCTGGGACTGGGTGGGGCATGGTATACATTGCTTGGAGACAGACACCTCCAGTGAAAATGCTGCTTATGTTCTGTGTTGTGTTGATGTGAAAACATTCTTCTCATGATTTTCAGCACTCACCATACTCACACAAATCATTTGGGGTTAATTTTTTTCAAATTATTGAGGAAACATAAAAGTTGGACTTCAAAAATTATTCCTTCTAGAAAGTTCTTTCTTCTGCCCCTCCACAGGGAACTTTCCACTATTCTTTCACCACAACAGTTTCCAATCTCATACTATTTTGCTGGCACCTTTCTTTACCCCCTATGATAGTTCATTTTATGTGTCAACTTGACCAGGCCACGGAGCGCCCAAGTATTTGGTTAAACATTACTCTGGATATGTCTCTCAAGGGTATTTCCAGATGAGATTAACATTTTAATTGCTAGGCTGAGAAAAGCAGGTTGCCCTCTGTAATGCGGGTGGACCTCACTCAATCCACTGGGGACCTGAATGGGACAAAAAGCTGAGTAAGAGAGAATCATCCTACCTCTAACTGCTGAGACAACTCAGGAAACCCAGGAGTCCTGGGCAGACCATCAAATTAGGCATCTGTCTGTCAGCCAGTAGACAGCAGTTTCCTAAAAGGTTGAGGCACAGAAGTAAAAACTAAACAAAGATCTAGAAAAGAATAAGTTGCTATAAAGTGAGATAAGGATGAGGCTGCTGGAGGAAACTGTGGGAGCAAAAAAATAGTGTAATGACTAGAAGAATAGATTTTGGAACCAATCTGCTTGGGTTTAATTTTAAGCTCTACCACTTACAAGTTGTGTGACCTTGGACAAATTACTTAATGTCTCTGTGCCTTAGTAAAATAAAGGTAATAATAATACCTACCTCCAATATTTATATTGATGATTTAGTGAGCTCATCTTTATAAAGTGCTGAGATAGTGTCTGGCTTACACAAAATGGAATTTTAGTGTTTATGTGCCAGTCATTATGTTGGCTGGTGAACACATGGTACTTGTTATCATGAAGCTGACATTCTAATAGCTTCCAGTGGTCTACAAATAACTAGCTACAGGAAGAGTTTGTTTTCCCAGGACAATTGTTACTTGGAAAGAGGCCTCTAAATGGAGGAAACAAAAATTCATAGAATAAATATAGTCAAAAAAAAAAAGTTTTGGCCCGGATTTAATCTTTAAAAAGGAAACTCGGAGTCATGATAAAATGTTATTTTATCTTATGTTTAACAAAATGTAGGTTATAATTGCAACAAATGATAAATTTTGTGTTAGGTTTTTTATGGGTAATTTTTTTCCACAAAATATATAGTATGGCAACCTTTATATCCCATTAGAATTTTTATAACATTTTTGTAAAGATGAGCTCATTTGTAAGAATGTTGGCCAGCTTCACCAATTTTCTAATGCCTGGGTATGCAAATTATTCTCCTTTGATGCTCTTGTCATCATCCTTGTTAATTTTCTCTTAGCTTTCATCTTATGAATAGTTTTGTGTTTATTTCAGCATTTATCTGGACTTCATGATTTCCTATATTTTGGGGTTCATGAAATTTCACAGCAGTTCATTAACATCACATCTACATTATATTATGGAATGTTTATAGCATCCAGCAACCAGAGGGAAAATGTCAAAGATATTGTGGTGATAGGTAGATATTATTTATGATAAATGAAGAGAAGTTTTAGAAGAGTTGAGGTTAATATTATAAACTGTCAGCTAATTATTGACTCTATTCATGTTTTATAATTTTTGTTTCCCCTTAAAGACTCATGACTTAAGAGACTAAGGTTATTAATAATCACGCTTTTCATATTAATAAAGGCAGACAAAATAAGTATAATAATCAAAGTATGTACCAAGTTCTATAGGAGTAAGCAATAAAAAGCAGTTTATTCTACCTGGAAGAATTGAGCCTATTTTATGAGAAAGCCAGTGTCCTTGAGCTAAAAATGACAAATTGAGTAGTATTTCAACAAGACACAAGCATTCTCAAATTAATAAAGGCAGAAGAGGTCATGTTATTTTTAGAAAATCATAAACAATCTGCATAGGAATTGTTAGAGGGCTGTAAATGTGGATTTGGGATGGAGGTAATGGAATAAGAAATGGTATGAACAAATGAAGAAAATAACTATGGTTGCAGTGTAAAGATTACATTAAAAAGATAGACGATTGAGGCAAGAAATCATATTAGAAAGTTATTTAAATAATCCCATCATGCCTGAACCATGGCTTCCCTAAGAACCCTGTCCTTTCTTTATTTTTTGTTCTTTGCCTCTCTCTCCCTTACTCTATCCCTTTTCCTTAATTTCCTCCCCACTCCCACTGTTCCACCTTACTTCTATATATAACTCTATTCCTTTTAATCTTAAATGTCCAGTAGGTTCATATTGCCCAGGGAATAGCAGACAAGAAGGAACAAAGACCATTCAGGTCTGCTGAGCCACCATTTGAAGGGAGCAGGAAGCAAGGCTTTCAGTGGGCTTCCACATTCCAAGCTCTAAGCTGGCACTTGACATATCTTATTTCAATTAATCTTAACATGCCTATGAGTTAGGAACTCCTGACTTCACTTTTTAAACTGAGGCTTTGTTGGTGAGACATGAATTTACTTCCAGGTCTACTTGACACTGAATCTATGCATCTGAACCACACTTGTACTAAGTAGTGAAGGACAAATGGGTAGTGGAGTGAGGCCTCCACTGTTAGCATACTGAATTGAAAGATTTAGGCATTAAAGAAAACAACATAATATTCTAAGCCACAGGTGCTTGCTATTTTTGTTTTAATGTTACTCTTGATTTTTTTCCCCAAGTCACATGTAGAAGATTGGTCTAAGTTGAATGAATGAACTTCCTCAAATAAACTTCCTCCATGGAATTTTTCAAGAAATCACAACCCAAAGTCTATATGTTGATAGCATTACTGCTTGCCTATTTCTTACTTATCCCAGGTTTATATTGTTTTAATAATTATCTAATTGCCTTAAAGCCAAACACAATGACTTACACCTATAATGCTAGCACTTTGGGAGGCTTAGGTGAGAGGATCACTAAAGTCCAAGAGTTTGAGACCAGGTTGAGAAATATAGCAAGACTCCATATTTACAAAAAAAAAAGTTTAAGAAAAATTACATTAAAAAAAAAAAAGCAGAAAATCCTGAATTAAGTTCCCAGGGTAAAAATTTTTGAGGTAAGTCAGAAGAATAAAAAGAGGATGCCTTATATTTAAATTCAAGAATTCATTCAATAACTATTTTGAGTGCTGATATGATTTGGCTGTGACCCCACCCAAATCTCATCTTGAATTGCAGTTTCCATAAACCACATGTGTCATGGGAGAAACTTAGTCGGAGGTAACTGAATCATGGGAATAATGGTTTTATAAGGGTCTTTTTCCCCTTTGTTTGTCACTCATTCTCTCTCCTGCCACCCTGTGAAGACGTGCCTTCTGCCATGATTGTAAGTTTCCTGAGGCCTCCCCAGCCATGTGGAACTGGAAGTCAATTAAACGTCTTTTCTTCATAAATTACCCAGTCTCAGATATTTCTTCATAGCACCATGAGAATGAACTAATACAGTAAATTGGTACTAGGAGTGGGGTGCTACTGTAAAGATACCCAAAAATGTGAAAGTGCCTTTGGAACCAGGTAACAGGAAGAAGTTGGAACAGTTTGGAGGGCTCAGAAGAAGACAGGAAGATGTGGGAAAGTTTAGAACTTCCTAGACAATTGTTGAATGGCTTTGACCAAAATGCTAATAGTGATATGGACAATGAAGTCTAGGCTGAGGTGGTCTCACATGGAGATGAGGAACTTGTTGGGAACTGGAATAAAGGTGACACTTGCTATGCTTTAGCAAAGAGACTGGAGGCATTTTGCCCCTGACCTAGAGATCTGTGAAACTTTGAACTTGAGAGAGATTATTTAGGGTATCTGGCAGAAGAAATTTCCAAGCAGCAAAGCATTCAAGGTGTGACTTGGGTGCTATTAAAGGCATTCAGTTTTATGTATTCATAAAGATATGGTTTGAAATTGGAACTTTGGTTTAAAAGGAAACAGAATATAAAAGTTAGGAAAATTTGCAGCCTGATGATGAGATATAAAAACAAAAACAAAAACAAAAACATTTTCTGCGGAGAAATTCAAGTCAGCTGCAGAAATTTGCATAAGTAACGAGGAGCCAAATGTTAATCACCAAGACAATGGGAAAAAAGGTCCCAAGGCATGTCAGAGGTCTTCATGGAAGCACCTCTCATCACAGGCCCAGAGGCCTAGGAGATAAAAAGCTTTTGTGGGCCAGGCCTAGGGCGTTGCTGCTTTGTGTAGTCTCAAGACTTTTTGCCCTGTCCACAGTCTTGGCTAAAAGTGGCCAATGTAGAACTCAGGTCATTACTTCAGAGGGTGCAAGCCCTAAGCCTTGGCAGCTTCCATGTGGTGTTGGGCCTGTGGGTACACAGAAGTCAAAATCAAGGTTTGGAAACCTCCATCTAGATTTCAGAGGATGTATGAAAATGCCTGGATGTTCCAGGCAGAAGTTTTCTGTGGTGATGGAGCCCTCATGGAGAACTTCTGCTAGGGCAGTGTGGAAGAGAAATGTGGGTTCAGTGCCCCACACCGAGACCCTACTGGATACTGCCTAGTGAAGCTGTAAGAGGGCCACTATCCTCCAGAAACCAGAATGGTAGATCCACCAACAGCTTGCACCATTTACCTGGAAAAGCTGCAGACACTCAATGCCAGCCTGTGAAAGCAGCCAGGAGGGGTGCTGTACCCTGCACAGCCACATGGGTGGAGCTGCCCAAGGCCATGGGAGCCTACCTCTTGCATCAGTGTGACCTGAATGGGAGACACACAGTCAAAGGAAATCATTTCGGAGCTTTAAGATTTGACTGCCCTGCTGGATTTCAGACTTCCAGGGGCCTGTAACCCCTTCATTTTGGCCAATTTCTCCCATTTGGAATGGGTGTATTTACCCAATGCCAGTATCCCCATTGTATCTAAGAAGTACCTAACTCACTTTCAATTCCACAGCCTGATAGGTGGAAGGGACTTGCCTTGTCTCAGATGAGACTTTAGACTTGTACTTTTGGGTTAATGCTAGAATGAGCTAAGAGTTTGAGGGACTGTAGAAAAGGTATGATTGTGTTTTGAAATGTGAGGACATGAGATTTGGGAGGGGTCAGGGTGTAATAATATGGTTTGGCTGTGTCCCCACCCAAACTTTATCTTGAATTGTAGTTCTCATAATCCCCATGTGTCATGGGAGGGACCCAGTGGGAGGTAATCGAATCACGGGGGTGCCAGTTTTAGAATGGGGCTTTTCCCCCTTTGCTTGTCTCTCATTCTCTCTCCTGCTGCCCTGTGTAAAGGTGCCTTCTGTCATGATTTTAAGTTACCTGAGACCTCCCCAGTCATGCTTAACTGTGAATCAATTAAACTTCTTATCTGTAAATTACCCAGTCTCAGGTATTTCTTCATAGCAGCATGAGAACAGACTAATACAAGTGCCTACAATGGACCTGGCAACATATGAAGCTCAAGGATAGCATGATTGATTATAAATCAGTCACAGTTTCTTTCTTTGTGGTGCTTATATTTCAGTAGAAGAAAAGTGCATCCCTAACATATATAGTAATTAAGCGATAGTAGGAAGATATCAGGAGAGGTAGGTGGATGTCTTTAAAAGAGAGAGCTTTAGCAAGTAGACTTTCTCCACCATTTCCAGTTTTTCATTTCAGAAATACCCTGCTCATGCATCCACACATTATACTTTAGATTAAGGTAGTCTCCCATAATGCCTGGGGGAAAGAAGGCATGGGAACTGGGGAGAGAGAGAGAGAGAGAGAGAGAGATAAGAAAAAGAAGAGTGGTAACAAAGGGAAAAAATGGGTTATCTGGTTCCTTTGGGCCATTCAGTTAATAGAAGCCTACAGTTCCCTAGAGGAAGATGTTACATCTCCAATTGCTGTTTCTTATGTATTGTCTGGGAAGCTAAGTCCAGTGGACCTGAAGGATACCTGCCATGGTGAGCGGAACTGATCTCAGGCTCGGTGCTGTGGAGGGGCCTGAAGGTTGCCCTCACACTGCTCACACTCCTCACTAGGGTGTTACTCTCCTGGCTCTAGAGACACTACTAGCCTAAACTACTTTCAGAAAATTATGAACAGTTAATGAAAATTGAAATTCACTGCAGGAAATCCAAAAGCTGACAGAAGAAGCCCAAGCTAAAATCTAGAAGAGGTAAATTCCACTAAAGAAAAATTGATGGAAAAGATATATGAGAAGACTTAAGAAGATAATTTAGAACACAAAGAAGATTTTCTAAGTGTTAAAATTATGACATTTTAACTTTAAAAGTCAAAAAACAAAATGGCATTCACTGATGAGAATCAAATTTGTACTCTGGGAAGACAAAAAGAAAAAAAATAGTTCCTAATATATAAACACAAAGATATTTTAATTGTGAAGGAAAATGCAAGACCCTGGAAGGGCAGATGGAATAGTGATATGGACAGGAGGCAGGGAAATACTGGGTACAAGAGGGCGGTCCCCTCAAGCTTGGACCCATGGTACAGAGTGAGAACGTGCATTCCTGTTTTCCCACCCAAATGTTGCCTTTGCCAAAGCCATCCTGGCCCATGCTGCCCCCTATCCTGTAACCATAAAAACCTCAGACCTCACCAGTGGAGCAGAAGAGTGGCAGAGCAGCAGAAAATGAGAGAAGAGAAGAAGCAGCCAGACGTTGGAGAGAAGCAATTCGACTTCAGAGGGATGGTTTGATGGCAGAACCTTGGAGAAGAGTTCAGCCAAGGGCAGCTGAATTCCAGGGGAGGACCACCTTACCACTGCATCCCCTTTTCAGCTCCCCAACCTGCTGAGACCAACTTCCACCATTCAATAAAAAATCCTCCACATTCACCACCCTTCAATTCGTTTGTGCAACCTGATTCTTCCTGGACACTAGACAAGGACCTGAGTGCAGCTACAAGAAGTTGCCACCTGGACCATCCACTGAGCTGTTTAACACTTAAGCTCTCCGCAGATGGCAAAGCTAAAAGAGCACACTGTCGCACATGCCCTAGACACTGCCACGGTCCCACACACAGTTCTGCTCCTGCTGATTGCCTAGAAGCACTTGTCCTGGTCTCTGTACCCACTCACCTGAGCGCTTCCCCTTTCACAAGGGGTTGAGAGCTGTGAGCTGAGTAAATGAGCCAACCTCTTTGTGAGTCCTACAAAGGGGACAGGGAACTATCCGATTTCAACAGTAAGGACAGATCCAGAGGAGAAAGGAGAATAAACAGGGAAGCAATAATAAAACAAATAAATAGATAAAAATTATTTAAGTAGCAGCCTCTTGATGTCTAAACATTCTTGAGCCTGAGAGGGCTTAGGGACTGAGGCCGTGCTGTCCCTCTCCCGGTTGTGAAGAAGCAGCTCCATGTGGATTTTGTACTTCCAGTTAGGACAGAGTAAGCAACATCACATCCTCTCTCTCTCCCTCTCACTGATTATAACAAAAAACCCTAGACAGGATGCATAAATAGACTAACTGAGGACTGAAAAGTAAATAAGAGCAAGCAGATTGAAGAGAAATATAAAGCAGAAAGAATAAGCAACAGGCAGAGATTTTCTTCAGGGCTGTTTTCTTCTCCCATGCCTCTGGGCTTAGATTCTAGAGCAGCCAGAATCCTGGAACTGCACAGAGGGTATAAGTGGAAAAAGTGCCAAGAGAAATCCTCTTTCTGGCAGGAGGACCACAGAGGAGTTTAGGAGGGTCGTTGCAAGGCAGAGGCTCTGGGGAGAATCCCGAAGTTACCTCTCATCCTTTCACTGTCTATGATGTTAATTTTATGTGTCAATTTGCTTGGGCTAAGGGATGCATGCTTGGTGTATCTGGGAGGGTATTTCTGGAAGAAATTAGCATTTAAATCAATACACCAAGTAAAGAAGATCTACCCTCACCAATCCATTGGAGACCCACCCAAATAGAACAAAAGAGGTGGAGGAAGGGTAAACTCCATCTTCTTGAGCAATGATATCCATTTTCTCTTGTCCTCAGACATCAGAGCTCCTGGTTATAACAATGGTTCCTCTGTTTCTCAGGTGGACATGGACTGAATTACACCACCAGCTTTTCTGATTCTCCAGCTTGCAGACAGCATACCCTGGGACTTCTCATGCAAGCCAGTTCCCATAATAAATCTCTTCTCATATGTGTGTGTGTGTGTGTGTGTGTGTGTGTGTGTGTGTATGTATATATATACATACACACACACGCACATATATATATCCTCATTTGTTTTTTCTGTCTGAGAAACCCTGACTGTTCACACAATGGAATGCTACACAACAGTAAAAATGAATGAACGGAGCTACATATGCCAATATAAATAAATCTAAAAGCTATCATGTTAAACTAAAACAGCAGCAGAATCATGAAACAGTCTTTGCAAAATTATAACTGAGAAAATAAAATAATTTGACCTAACCAACTCCATCTTGCTTCTGATCTCCAAGCTGTCCTTGTTCATTCCTGGGTATAGGCTGAACCAACTTTGGGAGGACCTTAATTTATAGTTTGAAGCAAAAATGATAATGGCCCTTTCCCAAAACAAATCCCCTTATTGCCTGGAGAATAGTCTACCTTGGAGGACTAATAAATTAGCCAAAAGACTAGAAATTATGGTATAGGAGTCATGCAACTAAAGACCACAAGATTCTGACCCTCCTCAAATTGCTCCTGGGAATAATATCATTATTTTAAAATCTAAGGTCAGTGCTTGAGATATTTTGCAGACTCCACACTTGATGGATCAGCTGGCACCACCCAGGTCAATAAACTGGCCCGACTGATCTTGTGGCTTCATCTTAGGAACTGACTAAGTGCAAGAGGACAGCTTTGACTCCCTGTGATTTTATCTCCAACCCAACCAATCAGCACTCCCAACTCATTGGTCCTCACCCACCAAATTATCCTTAAAAGCTCTGATGCCCAGTGGTCAGGGAGAGCTATTTTACAGATAACAAAACTCTGGTCTCCCACAAAGCTGGTTCTGTGTGAATTACTCTTTCTCTGTTGCAGTTCCCCAGTCTTGATAAATCTGCTCTGTCTAGGCAGTGGGCAAAGTGAATGGTACAAGACCATGTGCATAACATCTTAAAACATCCAAAGCAATTCTACATTTTTATTAAAATAAATGCATGCAAAGGAATTAAAACCATGAACTCAGGGTGGTGGTTACGTCTGGAAGAGGTAGGAGAATGTGACTGATACTACATAAAAGACTTCAATGAAAGGTGTATATCTGTCTCTTATACACATCTGAATGACTCGTGGATTGGTGAAGAAAAAGGAATTCTTTGGTAGCTCTTGGTATCTACTTGTTTCTTCCCCTTTCCTAAATGTACATATGCTGTATATGGCACCTTATGCTTTTCTGTCTTCTGTTTTATAGAAAAAAAA
>NW_012109097.1:1280880-1285748 GCF_000951045.1 Mandrillus leucophaeus
GAATGACTCGTGGATTGGTGAAGAAAAAGGAATTCTTTGGTAGCTCTTGGTATCTACTTGTTTCTTCCCCTTTCCTAAATGTACATATGCTGTATATGGCACCTTATGCTTTTCTGTCTTCTGTTTTATAGAAAAAAAAATTCTCTTTCCAATTGCTATACATGTTAAAATTGTATAGCATATGGCAGTTTCAAATACAAATACCTCTAACTTTTAGTTTTAGAGAAAAACAAAAGCACCGTAAAGAGAAGTAAAAAGTCTGTTGAAAATATGGCTAAAGTAGGAATAATGGTTTAACAAAAAAGATTCTTGGCTTCCAGATTTCACAGTTAAGGCCGATTCTTTTTGCAGGTAATTAAGAACAGGACTTAACCAGGGAGATTTATAGATAAAGTTTTTCAGTTATGGTTTAATTATGTTGTTTCAGAATCTTTCTCTTTGGTTACAAAATGACTACAAAGGTGCAGCAGAGGCTAAGCAATAAAGGAGCATCTTTTGGGTCTGGGTGATAGATGTATGCCTATCGTGAATTGATTATTGAGAGCTGAAATTTTTTTTATATATTTTGAGATGAAGTCTTACACTGTCACCCGGGCTGGAGTGCAATGGCGTGATCTTGGCTCACTGCAACCTCTGCCTCCCAGGTCCATGCAATTCTCCTGCCTCAGCCTCCCAAGCAGCTGGAATTACAGGCACACAGCACCACACCTGGCTAATTTTTGTATTTTTAGTAGAGACGGGGTTTCACTATGTTGGCCAGCCTGGTCTTGAATGCCTGACCTCATGATCTGCCCACCTCAGCCTCCCAAAGTTTAAGCTAGGTGGGAGCTACATCGTTGTTATATAATTATTCCCTATATTTCTTCAGTATACAGAGTGATACTAATTTTACTTACAAACATTGATGCAAAAATTCTAAATAAAACATTAACAAATTACATCCATGAGTATATAAAAAGATAACATACCATGAAAAAGTGTTTATTATATCCATCAATATAATTCATTACATCAACATTTAACTGTGTATTTGAAGAAAAATGACCCCTCAGAGTTTATTCTAGTAATGTAAGGTTGAATCAACAGCAGGAAATCCAGTAACATAATTCATGGCACCAAAGAAAAGACAAATCCTATATGATTATATATTATAAATGTCATTTGATTACATTCAAAGGCTAAATAGATATAGAAAAACTAAACATATTATTTTAGAAAGCCATTTACTCCTCCAAAACAGAAGTTTTATCTCCTTGAAGTCTGGGTATTTGGTAAAAAATAAAAAAAGAAAGAAGTTTAAAAAATTAAATATTTACCAAAAAAAAAGAGCCAACATTACACTAAAAACAAAATGTTAAAATCAAGAATAAATCAGAAACAACTTTATTGCCATTATTTTTTAATACGGTTTTAGAAGTTTCAAGCTAAAGCACTGAGACCAGAGTTGAAATAATCAATTCATATAAGTAAGAAATAAAAAATAAGATCCTACATCCTCAACCAATTCAACAGATCCCCTCTTGGCCAAGCGGACCCAAGGGAAATCTTGGAAGCCGTGTTCCCAGAAGCCATGACAGTATGGGAGGCCAGACAGCCTCATTATACAAACAACTGACCAAGAGATTACTGGATTCTCTTGACAGCCTGATGCCGCCCGGGAACATAATGGTCAACCACCACCAGGAGGCACCAACCATGGGTAGTACCTGCCTAGATTTAGATCTCACAGCCAGATCTCATGGCCCTCAGCCAGCTGACTGCACATGGTTTTTGTAACTGGGATTGTTGTGAAGTGCTATGGAAATAAAAATTTCTGAAAATAATAGAGAAATTTAAGAAACAGCGGAATAATGAAAGAGATATTTGCTTTTCCAGATATTAAAATTTATTTCAACTACAGAATTGTACACTTAAATATGGTTAAGATAATAAACTTTTTATGGTTTTTTAGCACAATATCACATATATCTCTTAGGGATTGTGTTAGCCAATTCGAGTGTTGATTTAAAGATCTGCTCTCTCATCTGGGAGATTTTCAGAGTACATGATACAAAGCCAGTATGCTAGCTTTCTGACACCCTGATGGGAGTACAGGACAAAAGGCATCTCCCTCAGCTATCTGTCCCCACTTTAAAAGAAATCTGTAAAAGTCCCACCCAACAATTCTATTTGCATTTCACTGACTAGATCTGAGTCACTTGGCCATACCTATCTGAAAGCAAGGAAAGAAAATATAATTTTCTATTATAGCTAGCCTCACTGCTATCCCAGGGAAAATTAGGGTTCTGTCAGTAAGGAAGAAAAGAATACAAGACATTGGGTAGGCAGCTTGAAGTCTGTCATTCTACTGTAATAAATATAGCACAGTACTAGCATAGCAACAGAGAAATAGCTGGGCAGAACAGAGTAGCAGTCTTGAAATAGATACAAGTATATATGAGAATCAAATTAGATATTATATGTCAGCTTAGAGGGGAAAGATGTTTTGTTTAATACATAAATGGTGCTGGCATAATTGGCCTCTCTGGAGGAAAACAGTTAAACACCTGTTTTACATAACATATAAAAATAAATTACTAATAGATTTGTAATTTAAATGCCAAAAATGAACAGGAAGAAAATTTAGAAAATAACTAATTTTAGAGTGGGAAATGTTTCCTAAGCAGAAAAGGAAACGTAAGCATTACACAATTTGAATCCATGAAAATGGAAAATCTACATGGCAAAAGAGCCCATAGACAAACTCTAAAGGTGATCAATAGATTTGGAAAAAAAAAAAAAAAAAAAAAAAAAAAAAAACATAGCACATGTGAGAAACACAGGTTAGTATTTCTAAAATATCCAAAGCTCCTGCAAAATTATAAGAAAATCACAAACAATAACATATAAAAATAAGCAAGGGATTAAAAACAGACAATTCATGTAAGAAGAAATTCAAATGGCCAATAAATACATGTAAAAGGAAATATCAGCTGAAAACTAGATGTCAGGGAGATGAAAAGTAAATAAATGAGATGTATTTTCTACCCTGCAGATTCGTCTTGATTAAAGTATGCAAAATTATTTCGCGTTGGTGAGGCAGTAGACATTCTCAATATAGCTCATGGGGCTAAAGTGCTATGTCTTTTCTTTATGGGAAGCAATATAGAAAAACCTATTAAAATTACACATACATATACTCTTCGAGCAGGCATGCTCACTTTTGAAAACCTCTAACACTTAAAACATCAGTATAGAGGAATATGTTAGAAGATAACACATAGAAATTCCAAGGTTGCTCATAGTGGCAAAAACTGAAAACAATGTGAATGTTAACAGGCACATTGTTAAATAAATGTCATTACCTCCATATTATAAATTATCATGCAACAACTAAAAAGTGTATGAGATTGAAAAAAAAAGTTAGGTTTCAGAGTAAGATACATAAACTATTCCCATTATGGTTTTAACAAAATGAAGAAAACTCATCCCGCAATTGTATACGTGTTTGGTGTATTTGTTCAGACATGATGAATGATGGGGAAGGACACAAATCATATTGTTTACAGCAAAGATTTCAAAGGAGTGGAGCTACAGAGAGGATACAGTGCAGAAAAGTTGATATTTTGTGTATTCATCTTTGGATTCTTTTTACTTTCTTCAATGGACTTATATTACCTTGGGGATTTAAAAATTAATTGTGGTTTGACTGCCCATGTCACCAAAGCAGTGAAGTTTGGTCAAATTATAATTTTAGTTTTTCCTACAGAAAGAGCTAAACAGATTTTTTTCACCCAACATTTGTCCCCTAAAATTGGCTTTATAGGTTGAATTATGTTCCTCCAAAAATATATGTTGAAGTCCTAACCCCCAGTACCTTAGCATGTGTCTTTATTTGGAAATTGGGTCATTTCAAGCATAATTAAGATGAGGTCATATTGGAGAAGGGTGGGCCCCTAATCCAATATCACTAGTGTCGCTATCAGAAGATAGCCGTGTAAAGAAAGAAAAACTGAAAGAATGGCATGTGGAGATGGAGGCAGAGACTGGAATGATGTTAACTGGTGTTCCTACAAGTCAAGGAACACCAAGGATTTCTAGCCATCACCAGAAGTCATGGAACAGAGATTCTCCCTCTTAGAACCCTCAGGAAAAATCAACCCTGCTGACACGTTGATTTTGAATGTCCAGCATCCAGAATTGTGAAAGAATAAATTTCTGTTATTTAAAGCCACCTGGTTTGTGGTACTGTTATGGTAGCCCTAAGAAATGAATACAATGTGTAAATCTTCATTTCTGCTTAACATTAACTACGAGCATGTTTCAATGCATATGAGAAGCATTATCAATGGATTTTCTTTACATTCAAAGAATATAAGTTGTTTCTAGAAACAAAGATTCTCGGTGGCTTGCTTTGAAAATTCTTATTAGAAACTCTACATAAGACAGTTCTAACTTCATTTTTCAGCTCATATAAGAAAAAGAAAAGATCTTCAAGAAATGTATTCCCAAAACAATGATTCTATATGTTCAGCATTATATAATGTTATTATTTAAAATTATCTTAAAGATTATATTCTGGTTTAGCTTAACTGAATACAACTATTTAATGTGTACCCCCCTCTACTGCTAGGCACTGTTATTGAGGCTTAGGATATAAGAATAAACAAGAAAGATTCATTGATTTAAGATGCTAACAACCTAGTGGAGAACACAGTGCTACGGCAGGGATAAGAAAAGTAGGAAATGGGAGAATGGCCACAGCAGAGGGTTGAAGTGAAAATTTTTAGGGAAGACTCTCCCTAAAGAAAGTAACATCTAGGCTGAAATGAAAGAAAGAAAGAAGGAAAGAAAGAAAGAAGGAAAGAAGGAAGGAAGGAAGGAAGGAA
>NW_012109097.1:1286109-1289527 GCF_000951045.1 Mandrillus leucophaeus
AAAGAAAGAAAGAAAAGAAAGAAAGAAAGAAGAAACAAGCAAGTGAATGGGGATGCATTGAAGGGAAGTGTGTTCTGAATGCAGGGGTCAACATGTGCAACTACTAAATGATAAGTTAACTACTAGAGGTTACAGTGCATAGCCCGCTGCAGGAATGTCCTTTCACAGTGGTGAGAACACAGAGTGTGCTGGAAGACATAGTGAGTTAAGTCTGAAAATTAATTGCAACTTTTTAAACTGTGTTAAAGATTTTAGACTTTGTCCTGAGGGTGGCAGAGGGAACAAACCTGAGAAAAGTAATCCAGGCAAAAAATGTTGGTGCTGGAACTAGGAAGTAATAGCAAGGACAGAAAATACGGAGTAGATGAAAATAGGGTTGGAAAATAGAATTGGTTTGATAATTGAATGGAAGAGTGTGGAAAAGAAGGATGAAGGTCAGGTTTTTGGCTAGGGCATCAGGATGAATACTGAAACCATTTCCAGGAAAGATGTATAACGTGTGTGGGCTGGAGGATGAGGTCAGACAGCCCTGAAAAACAATCTAAGGAACATCTGGCAGAGAAGGAGACTTAAAAGATGTGAAGAAGAGAGGGCCAGGGAGATAAGAGGAAAACCAGGACGATATTGCACTTTAAAACTGGAGACACAATGTTCCAGGAAAAAGCGAATGGTCCATGGTATAGATTGTTTTCAAAAGGTCACATTAAATAAGAATTGAGCATGTTTACTGGATTATGCAAGAAAATGTTGGCTAGCACCCTAGCAAGAGCAGTTTTAATGGAGTAGTAGGAATAGAAATCAGATTGTTGTGGGTTGAATAGTGAAAAGGAGGGGAAACCAAGAAACAGAAGCTTCAGTTTTAGCAAAGAGGAAGAGAGGCTAGGTGCTGATTGCAAGAGGCTAAATAAGTTTGTATGTTGCTGGTAAATCAAGTTTGGTGGCTCCCTTTACATGGGAGGAAACAAAGTCACAGAGAAATGATAGAGAATATTTATCTCTAAAGAGGTATATCAGTTATCATGTTGCATTGAAATTTTAATGCTTCCTTTATACTTTTTTGCATTTCATGTTATTGTATTTTTATAAATTTAAGGAGTACAGGTGCCATTTTGTTATGTGGATATATTACATAGGGTAAAGTCTGGGCTTTTAGTGTAACCATCGCCTGAATAATTCATATGGTCCCTATTAAGTAATTTCTCATCTCTCATGCCCTTCCCACCCTTCCTGCCTTCATGTCCAATGTGTATTATTTCACATTCTATGTTCATGTATACACATTATTTAGCTCCCACTAGTGAGAACACATGGTATTTGACTTTCGTGGTCTGAGTTGTTTCACCTAATATAATGGCCTCCAGTTCCATGTATGTTGCTGCAAAAGACATGATTTTATTCTTTTTTATGATTGAATAGCATTCCATTGTTGACATCTGCCACATTTTTAATTCAATCATCCATTGATAGACACTCAAGTTGATTGCATATCTTTGCTATTATGAATAGTGCTGCAATAAGCATACAAGTACAGGTATCTTTCTGATATAATGGTTTCTTTTCCTTTAGGTAGATACCCAGTCATGGGATTGCTAGATAGAATGCTAGTTCTATTTTTAGTTCTTTGAGAAACCCCCCTCCTGTTTTCCATGGAGGTTATACTAGTTTACATTCCCACCAACACTGTGTAAGCATTCCCTTTTCTCTGCATCCTTGCCAACATCTATTAATTTTTTGTCTTTTAAATAAGTGCTTCCTTTATGTTATAAAAATATTATTGTATAGACCAGTGAGTCAGTCAAGGTTATGTATTAAGTATATTTTTTTAAGTATATACTTTCCTTTCAAACAATTTGAATTCCAAGGAAAGAAAAAAGGCAAAATGTTCCACACCCAAAAGTGACAGGAGCAGGTCTCCAAATTGTATATGGAAGGTTATAAGATACTAAACAGTGCCTAAAATGAAATGAAGACTATCAGATTCTATAAATGTCCAGTGTGTGTTATCTGAAATCAAGTAGGAATAGTCTACAATTCAAACTAATAATAAAAACACATGCCAGGTGCAGTGGCTCACACCTGTAATCCCAGCACTTGAGAGACCTAAGTAGGAGGATCTCTTGAGCCCAGGAGTGTGAGACTTGCCTGTGCAACATAGATCTCATCTCTACAAAAAATTTAAAAAGTTAGCTGAGCTTGTTGTGTGCCTATGGTCCCAGACACTTGGAAGTCTGAGACGGGAGGACTGCTTGAACCCAGGAGGTCAATGTTGCAGTGAGCCTGGGTGACAGAGCAAGACCCTGTCTCAAAATAATAATAACAATAACAACAATAATAATAAACATGATATGGTGTTTCCTGCCTTCAAAGGCTTTTGGGGGCAATCTCCTAAAGTACCAGCAGGTGGGGATGATATTACAAAAGAGAACGGCAATCACAACAGTGACTTGTAGTCATCACCAACATATTTCAATGAGATGTTAACAGATCAGTAATGGTGGTACCTCCTAAACATACCTCCAAGTATGCTCCAGGAAATGTGACCTTCCTCACTTTCTCTAAGGGAAGAAGTTTCCTTTTCTTTGAAATATGGGATGCAGTGATTGAGTTGAGTGACACAGTTATTAACGTGTTTTGGTTTCCCTCATCTCAAATTTTGGAAATGTGGTTACATCATTTTTATAATTAATAATATATGTGTAAATTAAAAGAGGATACAAATGCAATCAGGTACCCCCCCAACACACACTGTACTTCCAGAGATTAGCTTTAAAATAAAATATGATTTGGCTGGGCTTGGTGGCTCATGCCTATAATCCCAGCAATTTGGGAAGCTGAGGTGGGCAGATCACTTGAGGCCACGAGTTCAAGACCAGCCTGGCCAACATAGTGAGACCCCATCTTTACTAAAAATATAAAAAATTAGCTGAGCATGGTGGTGCATGCCTGAAATCCCAGCTATTCAGGAGGCTGAGGCAGGAGAATCGCTTGAACCCAGAGGTGGATGTTGCAGTGAGCCAACATTGCGCCACTGTACTCCAGCCTGGGCGACAGAGCAAGACCCTGTCTCAAATCTCAAAAAAATATATATATAAGATGGCCAAATAGGAACAGCTAGTCTCCAATTCCCAGCGCGAGTGACACAGAAGACAGGTGATTTCTGCATTTTCAACTGAGGTACTGGGTTCATCTCACTAGGGAGTGCGGGACAATCCGTGCTGGTCAGCTGCTGCAGCCTGACCAACGAGAGCTGAAGCAGGGTGAGGCATCGCCTCACCTGGGAAGCGCAAAGGGGAAGGGAATCCCTTTTCCTAGCCAGGGGAACTGAGACACACAACACCTGGAAAATCGGGTAACTCCCACGCCAATACTGCACTCTACCAAGGATCTTAGCAAACGGGCACACCAGGAGATTATATCC
>NW_012109098.1:0-1015 GCF_000951045.1 Mandrillus leucophaeus
ACTTGCAACTGTTGAACCTAACTAACTATGGTCCCAATCTCAGCTCACTGCAACCTCCGCCTCCCAGGTCCAAGTGATTCTCATGCCTCAGTGTGCGGAGTAGCTGGGATTATAGGCGCCTGCCACCACACCCAGCTAATTTTTGTATTTTTAGTAGAGACAGGGTTTCGCCATGTTGGCCAGGATAGTCTTGAACTCCTGACCTCAGGTGATCCACCCACCTCATCCTCCCAAAATGCTGGGATTACAGGTGTGAGCTACCACACCCGGCCTGACATCTTGATTTTGTTCTTTATCTTAAAGGACAGCATTCATTCAGTCTTTCAACTTTAATTATAATGTTGCAGTTGTTTTCATAGATGCCCCTTATTCAAGAAATTCTCTTCCTGGTTTGCTGAAAATTTTTACCTTGTAAGAAAAAGTTGATTACTTTTTCTGCATTTTTTGAGGTGATTTTTGATTTGTATATTTTAATCCATTGGTTTTCTTTTTTTTTTTTTTTTGAGGCAGAGTCTTGCTGTGTCACCCAGGCTGGAGTGCAGTGGCGCAATCTCAGCTCACTGCAAGGTCCGCCTCCCGGGTTCATGCCATTCTCCTGCCTCAGCCTGCCTCAGCCTCCCGAGTAGCTGGGACTATAGGCGCCCACCACCACGCCCGGCTAATTTTTTGTATTTTTTTAGTAGAGACAGGGTTTCACCGTGTTAGCCAAGATGGTCTTGATCTCCTGACCTCATGATCCACCCGCCTCAGCCTCCCAAAGTGCTGGGATTACAGGCATGAGCCACCTCACCCAGCATCCATTGGTTTTCAAAAGTTGAAAGCAATCTTACTTTTCTGAAATAATGTTCACTCGGTCAAGATGTGTTAGCCTTTTTATACATTATTAAATTTGAGTTATTAATATTTTGTTACGGATTTTATTGTCTCTGCTCATAAGGAAAATTGAGGAACATTGATGTGTTGTTGACTTGTAATGTCTTTCTTTGATTTTGGTATTAGAATAATGTTGGTCTTA
>NW_012109099.1:0-1225 GCF_000951045.1 Mandrillus leucophaeus
TTCTTTCTCGTTTTTATCAGGGGATATTTTGTTTTTCATTCTAAGCTTCACAGCACTCCCAAATATCCCTTTACAGATTCGACAAAAATACTGTTTCCAAGCTGGTGCATCAAAAGAAAAGTTGCATTCTGTGAGATTATTGCACACATTGCAATGTAGTTTCACATATTGCTTCTTTCTACTTTTTATCAGGAGATATTCAGTTTTTCTTTCTAGCCATCACTGAGCTCCCATACATCCCTTTGCAGATTCTGTGAAAAAACTTTTTCCAACCTGCTGAATCAAAAGAAAGGTTAACTATTTGAGATAAATGTACACATCAACAAGCTTTTTCATAGATAGATTCTTTCTAGTTTTTACCAGGGGATATTTGGCTTTTCACTACAGGCTTCACTGGACTCCCAAATGTGCCTTCACAGACTCTACCAAAAGATTATTTCCAACCAGCTGAATAAAAAGAAAGTTGTAACTGTGAGATAGATACACACATTCCAAAGCGGTTTCACAGATAGTATCTTTCTAGTTTTTATCCGGAGATATTACATTTTTCCTCATAGGCCTTCAAGGGCTTTCTGATAACCCTTAACAGATTCTACAAAAAGACTCTTTCCAATTTGCTGAATCAAAATACATATTTAACTCCATGAGATCAATGCACACATCACAAAGTGGTTTCACAGATAGCTTTGTCTAGTTTTTCTCAGGGGATATTCGGCTTTCCTCTGTAGGCTTCACTGGGCTCCCAAATGTCCGTTTTCAATTTCTTCAGAAAGACTGTTTCCAACCTACTGATCCAAAATAAATATTTAACTCTGTTCAATGAATGCATACGTCAGAAAGCATTTTCACAGATAGTTTCTTCCTAGTTTTTACCTGGGAATATTTGCTTTCTCCTTATCGTTCTCAATAAGCTTTCTAACATCAATTTGCAGATTCTGTGAAAAGGCTGTTTCCAACGTGCTGAATCAAAATAAAGGTTTAACTCTGTGAGACGAATGCACACATCAAAAGCGATTTCACAGATAGCTTCTTTCTAGGTTTTATCTGGGAATATTTGGCTTTTCAGTTTAGGCTACACTGTGCTCTCAAATGTCCCTTTGCAGATTTTACAAAGAGCCTGTTTCCAACCTGCTGACTTAAAATAAATGTTTAACTCTGTGAGATAAATACACACCTCACAATGTGGTCTCACAAGTAGCTTCTTTGTAGGTTTCATCAGGGGATA
>NW_012109100.1:0-10276 GCF_000951045.1 Mandrillus leucophaeus
GGTTTTCTTCTAGAATTTTTATGGTTTTAGGTCTTACGTTTACATCTTTAATTCATCTTGAGTTAATTTTTGAATAAGGTGTAAGGAAGGGGTCCAGTTTCAGTTTTCTGCATGTGGCTAGCCAGTTTTCCCAACACCATTTATTAAATAGGGAATCCTTTCCCCATTGCTTGTTTTTGTTAGGATTGTCAAAGATCCGATGGTTGTAGATGTGTGGTGTTATTTCTGAGGCCTCTGTTCTCTTCCATTGGTCTAGATACCTGCTTTTGTACCAATACCATGCTGTTTTGGTTACTGTAGCCTTGTAGTGTAGTTTGAAGTCAAGTAGCGTGATGCCTCCTGCTTTGTTCTTTTTGCTTAGGATTGTCTTGGCTAGGTGGCCTCTTTTTTGGTTCCAAATAAAATTTAAAGTAGTTTTTTTTCTAATTCTGTGGAAGAAAGTCAATGGTAGCTTGATGGGGATAGCATTGAATCAATCAATTACTTTGGGCAGTATGGTCCTTTTCACAATATTGATTCTTCCTATCCATGAGCATGGAATGCTCTTGCATTTGTTTGTGTCTTCCTTATTTCCTTGAGCAGTGGTTTGTAGTTCTCCTTGAAGAGGTCTTTTTTATCCCTTGTAAGTTGTATTACGAGGTATTTAATTATCTTTGTAGTAATTGTGAATGGGAGTTCACTCACGATTTGGCTGTTTGTCTGTTATTGGTGTATAGGAATGCTTGTGATTTTTGCATATTGATTTTGTATTTTGAGACTTTGCTGAAGTTGCTTATCAGCTTAAGGAAATTTTGGGCTGAGACCATGGGGTTTTCTAAATACACAATCATGTCATCTGCAAATAGGGACAATTTGAATACCCTTTATTTGAATATCCTTTATTTGTTTCTCTTGCCTGATTGCCCTGGCCAGAACTTCCAATACTATGTTGAATAGGAGTGGTGAGAGAGGGCATCCTTGTCTTGTGCCAGTTTTCAAAGGGAATGCTTCCAGCTTTTGCTCATTCAGTATGATATTGGCTGTGGGTTTGTCACAAATAGCTTTTATTATTTTGAGATAGGTTCCATCAATACTGAATTTATTGAGAGTTTTTAGCATGAAGGAGTGTTGAATTTTATCTAAGGCCTTTTCTTCATCTACTGAAGTAATCATGTTTTTTTGTCATGGGTTCTGTTTATGTGATGGATTACATTTATTAATCTACATATGTTGATCCAGCCTTGCATCCTAGGGATGAAGCTGACTTGATCATGGTGGATAAACTTTTTGATGTGCTGCTGGTTCAGTTTGCCAGTATTTTATTTAGGATTTTTGCGTAGATGTTCATCAGGGATATTGACCTGAAATTTTCTTTTTTTGTTCTGTCTCTGCCAGGTTTTGGTATCAGGATGATGCTGGCCTCATAAAATGAGTAAGGAAGGAGTCCCTCTTTTTCTTTTGTTTGGAATAGTTTAAGAAGAAATGATACCAGCTCCTTTTTGTACCTCTGGTAGAATTCGGCTGTGAATCTGTCTGGTTCTGGACTTTTTTTGGTTGGTAGGTCATTAATTATTGCCTCAATTTCAGAACTATTTATTGGTCTATTCAGGGATTCAAATTATTCTTTGTTTAGGCTTGGAAGGGTGTATGTGTCCAGGAATTTATCTATTTCTTCTAGATTTTCTAGTTTATTTGCATAGAGTTGTTTATAATATTCTCTGATGGTAGTTTGTATTTCTGTGGAATCAGTGGTGACATACCCTTTATCATTTTTTATTGTGTCTATTTGATTCTTCTCTCTTTTCTTCTTTATTAGTCTGGCTAGCAATCTATTTTGTTGATATTTTCAAAAAAAAAAAAAAAACAGGTGCTGGATTCACTGATTTTTTTGAAGAGTTTTTTGTGTCTCTATCTCCTTCAGTTCTGCTCTGGTCTTAGTTATTTTTTGACTTCTGCTAGCTTTGGAATTTGTTTGCTCTTGCTTCTCTAGTTCTTTTAATTGTGATGCTAGAGTTTCGATTTTAGATCTTCCCTGCTTTCTTTTCTGGGCATTTAGTGCTATAAATTTATCTCTACACATTGCTTTAAATGTGTCCCAGAGATTCTCCTATATTGTGTCTTAGAACATCCTTATTTCTGCCTTCATTTCGTTATTTACCTAGTAGTCATTCAGGAGCAGATGGTTCAGTTACCATGTAGTTGTGCAGTTTGAGTGAGTTTCTTAATCCTGAGTTCTAATTTGATTACACTGTGGCATGAGAGACTGTTATGATTTCTGTTCTTTTGCATTTCCTGAGAAGTGTTTTACTTCCAATTATGTGGTCAATTTTAGAATAAGTGCGAAGTGGTGCTGAGAAGAATGTATATTCTGTTGATTTGGGGTGGAGAGTTCTGTAGATGTCTATTAGGTTCTCTTGGTCCAGAGCTGAGTTCAAGTCCTGAATATCTTTATTAATATTCTGTGTCATTGATCTGTATATTATTGACCGTGGGGTGTTAAAGTCTCCCACTATTATTGTGTGGGAGTCTAAGTCTCTTTGTAGGTTTCTAAGAACTTGCTTTATGAATCTGGGTGCTCCTGTATTGGGTGCATACATATTTAGGATAGGTAAATCTTCTTGTTGCATTGATCCCTTTACCATTATGTAATGCCCTTCTTTGTCTCGTTTGATCTTTGTCGGTTTAAAGTCTGCTTTATCAGAAACTAGAATTGCAACCCCTGCTTTTTGTTTTTGTTTTTTTGTTTTTGTTTTTGTGTGTGTGTGTTGTTTGTTTTGTTTTGTTTTTTGCTTTCCATTTGCTTGGTAGATCTTTCTCCATCCCTTTATTTTGAGCCTATGTGTGTGTTTGCACGTGAGATGGTCTCCTGAATACAGCACACTGATGGGTCTTGTCTCTATCCAATTTGCCACTCTATGTCTTTTAATTGGGTAATTTAGCCCATTTACATTTAAGGTTCATATTATTATGTGTGAATTTGATCCTGTCATTATGATACTAGCTGGTTATTTTGTCTGTTAATTGATGCAGTTTCTTCATAGTGTAGATGGTCTTATAATTTGGTATATTTTTGCAGTGGCTGGTACCAGTTGTTCCTTTCCATGGTTAGTGCTTCCTTAAGGAGTTCTTGTAAGGCAGGCCTGGTGGTGACAAAATCAGCATTTGCTTGTCTGTAGAGGATTTTATTTCTCCTTCTCTTGTGAAGCTTAGTTTGGCTGGGTATGAAATTCTGGGTTGCAAATTCTTTTCTTTAAGATTATTGAATATTGGTCCCCACTCTCTTCTGGCTTGTAGGGTTTCTGCAGAGAGATAAGCTATTAGTCTGATGGGCTTCCCTTTGTGGGTAACTCGACTTTTCTCTCTGGCTGCCCTTAACATTTTTTCTTTCATTTCAACCTTGGTGAATCTGACGATTATGCGTCTTGGGGTTGCTCTTCTCAAGGAGTATCTTTGTGGTGTTCTCTGTATTTCCTGAATTTGCATGGTGACCTGTCTTGCAAGGTTGAAGAAGTTCTCCTGGATAATATCCTGAAAAGTGTTTTCCAACTTGGTTTCATTCTCCCTGTCACTTTCAGGTACGCCAGTCAAACATAGGTTTGGTCTATTCACATAGTTCCATATTTCTTGGAGTCTTTGTTCATTCCTTTTTATTATTTTTTTCTTTAGTTTTGTCTTCACACTTGTATTTCATTAAGTTCTTCCATCTCTGATATCCTTTCTTCCACTTGATGGATTCAGGTATTGTGTATGGTTCACGACGTTCTCGTGTTGTGTCTTTCTGCTCCATCAGGTCATTTATGTTCATCTCTAAACTGGTTATTCTAGTTACCAATTCCTCTGGCCTTTTTTTCAAGGTTCTTATCTTCCTTGCATTGGGTTAGAACATGCTCCTTTAGCTCGAAGGAGGTTTTTATTACCCACCTTCCGAAGCCTACTTCTGTCAATTTGTCAAAACTCATTATCTGTCCAGTTTTATTCTCTTGCTGGTGAGGAGTTGTGATCCTTTGAAGGAGAAAAGGCATTCTGTTTTTGGAATTTTCAGCCTTTTTGCACTGGTTTCTCCCCATCTTCATGGATTTATCTACCTTTGGTTTTTGATGTTGGTGACTTTTGGATGGGGTTTCTGAGTGTACATCCTTCTTGTTGATGTTGATGTTGATGTTGATACTATTCCTTTCTGTTTGTTAGTTTTCCTTCTTACAGTCAAGCCCTTCTGCTGCAGATGCTGGAGTTTGCTGGAGGTGCACTCCATACCCTGTTTGCCTGGGTATCACCCGTGGAGGCTGAAAAACAGCAAAGATTGCTACCTGTTCCTTCCTCTGGAAGCTTCATCTCAGAGTGGCATCCACCAGATGCCAGCCAGAGCTCTCCTGTATGAGGTGTCTGTTGGCCCCTACTTGGAAGTGTCTGCCTCTCTGGAGACATGCAGGTCAGGGACCCACTTGAGGAGGCAGTCTGACCCTTAGCAGGGCTTAAACGCTGTGCTGGGAGATCTGCTGCACAGAGTCGGCAGACAGGGACATTTAACTCTGCTGAAGCTGCGCCCACAGACTCCCCTTCCCCCAGGTGCTCTATCACAGGGAGATGGGAGTTTTATCTATAAGCCCTTGACTGGGGCTGCTGCCTTTTTTTCAGAGATGCCCTGCCCAGAGAGGAGGAATCTAGAGAGGCAGTCTGGCTACAGTGGCTTTGATGATCTGTGGAGGGCTCCACCCTGTTGGAACTTTCCCCAAGTCTTTGTTTCCACTGTGAGGGGAAAATTGCCTACTCAAGCCTCAGTAATGCAAATGCCCCTTCCCCCAACCAAGCTCCAGGGTCCCAGGTCGACTTCAGACTGCTGTGCTGGCAGAGAGAATTTCAAGCCAGGGGATCTTAGCTTGCTGGGCCCTGTGGGGGTGGGATCCACTGAGCTAGACCACTTGACTTCCTGGCTTTAGTCCCCTTTCCAGGGGAATGAACAGTTCTGTCCCACTGGTGTTCCAGGTACCACTGGGGTATGAAAAAAACTCCTGCAGCTAGCTCAGTGTCTGCAGAAATGGCCGCCCAATTTTGTGCTTGAAACCCAGGGCCCTGGTGACATAGGCACCCGAGGGGAACTCCTGGTCCCTGGGTCTGTGGGTTGTGAAGACTGTGAGAAAAGCCTACTATCTGGGCCAGGATGCACCGTTCTTCATGGCAGTGTCCCTCCCAGGTTCCCTTGGCTAGGGTAGGGCTTCGGCTTGCCCTCTGTGGGCTGCACCCACTGTCTAACCAGTCCCAATGAGATGAGCTGGGTACCTCAATTGGAAATGCAGAAATCACCTGCCTTCTGTGTTGATCTCACTGGGAGTTGCAGACTGAAGCTGTTCCTATTCGGCCATCTTGCTAGGTCTCTCTCTTTCTATTTATATCTTATTGTACTGTCTGTGTCTTGAAGATTTGTTATTATTATTATTTAATTAAATAATTAATTTTGAGATGGAATCTTGCTCTGTCACTCAGGCTGGAGTGGAGTGGCACAACCTTGACTCACTGCAACTTCGCCTACCCAGTTTAAAGTGACTCTCCTGCCTCAGCCTCCCAAGTAGCTGGGACTAAGGCATGCGTCACCATGCCTGGCTAATGTTTGGATTTTTAGTAGAGACAGTGTTTGATCATGCTGGTCAGGCTGGTCTTGAACTCCTGAGCTCAGGTGATCTGCCCACCTCAGCTTCCCAAAGTACTGGGATTACAAGCATGAGCCATTGTGCCCAGCCTTTATTATTTTTGATCAGTTCATCTTTTACTCTTTCTGCTTAAGATTTAAGTAGTTTACAAACCACAATTACACGGTTATAATATTCTGTGTTTTCTGTGTACTTACTATTATCAGTGAGTTTTGTACCTTCAGATTATTTCTTATAGCTCATTAATGTCCTTTTCTTTCAGACTGAAGAACTTCCTTTAGCACTTCTTGTAGGACAAGTCTAGTGTTGATGAAATCCCTCTGCTTTTTTTTTTTTTTTTTTTTTTAATCTGTGAGAGTCTTTATTTCTTTTGCATGTTTAAGGAAAATTTTTTGCCAAATATACTATTCTAGGGTAAAAACGTTTTCTTTCTTCAGCACTTTAAATATCATGCTAATCACTCATGGCCTGTAAGGTTTCCACTGAGAAGTCTGCTGCCAAATGTATTGGCCCTCCATTGTATATTATTTGTTTCTTTTCTCTTGCTGCTTTCAGCGTCCTTTCTTTTATCCCTGACTTTTGGGAGTTTGATTATTAAATGTCTTGAGGTAGTCTTCTTTGTGTTAAATCTTCTTGGTGTTCTATAACCTTTTAGTACTTGAATATTGGTATATTTCTCTAGGTTTGGAAAGTTCCCTGTTATTTGCCCTTTGAATAAACTTTCCACTTTTATGTTTCTCTCTGCCTTCTCTTTAAGGCCAGTAACTCTTAGATTTGTCCTTTTGAGGCTACTTTCTAGATCTTCACTGTTTCTTATTTTTTTCTTTTGTCTCTTCTGACTATGTATTTTCAAATAGCCCGTCTTCGAACTCACTAATTCTGTCTTCTGCTTGATTAATTCTGCTATTAAGACACTCTGACACATTCTTCAGGATGTCAATCGCATTCTTCAACTCCAGAATTTCTGCTTGATTCTTTTAAGTCATTCTAATGTCTTCTTTAAAGGTATCTGATAAATTCTGAATTCTCTCTTTGTGTTATTTGGAATTTCATTGACTTCACTCAAAACAGGTATTTGACCGGGTGTGGTAGCTCACATCTGTAATCCCAGCACTTTGGGAGGCAGAGGCTGGCAATCACCTGAGGTTAGGAGTTTGAGACCAGCCTAACCAACATGGTGAAACCCTGTCTCTACTAAAAATACAAAAGAAATTAGCTGGGTGTGGTGGCAGGCACCGTTAATCCCAGCTACTAGGGAGACTGAGGCAGGAGAAGCACTTGAACCTGGGAGGCGGAGGTTGCAGGGAGCCGAGATCATGCCATTGCACTCCAGCTTGGGTGACAGAGCGAGACTCTGTCTCAAAACAAACAAACAAAAAACAAAAACCAAAAAAGCACAAAAACACAACTATTGACCTCTCTGTTTGAAAGGTCACTTATCTCTGTCTCTCCAGGATGGGTCTTTGGTGACTTATTTAGTTCATTTGGTGAGGTCATGTTTTCCTGGATGGTACTGATGCTTGTGGATGTTTGTCAGTGTCTGGGCGTTGGAGAGTTAGGTATTTATTGTAGTCTTCATAGTCTGGACTTTTACATACCAGTCCTTTTGGGGAAGGCTTCCCAGATATTTGAAGGGATTTGAGTGTTGTGATCTGAGCTTTTGGTCACTACAGCCATATCTACATGAGGGAGCACCCCAGCCCCGTCACGCACTAGTTCCTGTAGTCTTGTAGAAGTACCACCTTGTTGGTCTTGGATAAGATTCCGAAGAATTATCCAGATGTCCCATGTAGAGACTCTTGTTCTCTTTCCTTACTTTCTCCCAAGCAAAAGGAGTCTCTCTCTGGCTATGCTGAGCTGCCTGGAGCTGGGGAAGGAGTGACACAAACACCCCTGTGGCCACCACCACTAGGACTGCACTGGTCAGACCTGAAGCCAGAAAAGCACTTGGTCTTGCCCAAGGTCCGTTGTAACCACTACCTGGCTATTACCCATATTCACTCAAGGCCCTGGGGCTCTACAGTCAGCAGCTGGCAAAGTCAGTCAATGTTGTGTCCTTCCTTTCAGGGTGGTGAGTTGCTCCAGGCCCCATGTAGTTCCAGAGACACTGTCCAGGAGCCAGGGCCTAGAATTGGAAACCTTAGAAATCTACCTGGTGCTTCATTCTACTGCAGCTTAGCCAGCATCCAAACCATAAGACAAAGTCCTTCCCACTCTTTCCTCCCCTTTCCACAGGCAAAGGAGTCTCTCCCCACGTCCATCACTACCACAGGCCCACAGGGAGTACTGCCAGGTTCCACTGATGTTCACTTAAGTCTTCAGGGCTCTTCAGTCAGCTTGTGGTGAATCCTGCCAAGCCTGGAACTCATGCTTCAGGGCAGTGGGCTCCCCTCTGGCCCAGGGTAGGTTCAGTAATGTCATCCAAGGGCTAAGGCCTGGAATCAAGGGCCCTGAAAGCCCACTTGATGGTCTTCCCCTCTATGGCTGAGTTACAAGATGAAGACGAAGTCCCCTTTATTCTTCCCTCACCTTTTCTCAATCAGAAGGAGTCTTTCCTCATGGCCACCACAGCTGCAAACATGCTTGGTGTTGCCTGACGCCAGCACGTCTCACAGTCTCACCCAAGGCCCATGGCATGTATTACCTGGCTACCAACAAGCAATGAATCCTGCAGGGACTGGATTGTTCCCTTCAAGGCAGCAGGTTCCCTTCTGGCCCAGGGTATATCTAGAAATGTTGTCTGGGAGCTAGGGCTTGGAATGAGGACCTCATGACTCTGCCTGGTTCTCTATTCTAAAATGGCAGAGCTGATAGTCAAGTTGCCAGACAAAGTCCTCTTTACTTATCCCTCTCCTCTCCTCAAGCAGAAGGAAGGGGGGCTCTTTTGGAGCTGTGAGTTATGCTGCCTGGGATTGAGGGAGGGGTGGTGTAACACTCCCTTGTCTGCCCTGGCTGGCGTCTCAGTAGGTCATGTGCCCACCAAGTCCCCTAGCTCTGAGCCCAGCACAGCAGTAGAACTTGCCTAGGAGTTGCAATTTTTGTAACCTAGACTGCCTGTCAAGGTAATTTAGGACCCCAAAACACTTTAGCCCATGGAAGCGAAGCTTGCTGGAACTGAAATTACAGTCTATGGCATGAACAATTCCCCTCTGCCTATGGCTGGTGTCAGCAGAGTTCTGCCCAGTGTTGGCAGCACTATAGGCCATACAAAGTCCTACTAGGGTGGCTGTGCCCTCCCTCCCCTAAGTGTACACATTCTCTGTGCCACATGACACTGCCAGGGTATGAGGGAGGGGTGGCATCAGCAAGTGAAGACTATCATTCTTACCCTCTGCATTGCCTCTTTCAGTGATATAAAGTTAAAACCAGGTATTGTGATTATTCACCTGATTTTCAGTGATTTTCTTGAAAGGTCATTTTTGTGTGTGTAGATAGCTGTTAAATTTGGTGTCTCTGTTGGGAGGTGGATGATTGGAAGGGGCTTCTATTTGGCCTCTTGTTCCACCTCCTCAGGCTAATTTTTATTTAATGACAAATAATGTTAAATATCTTTTCGAAGGCTTATTTATGTCTTTTGCTCTTTTTTGTTGACATTTTTCATTTTTAAAGTATTGATTAGTAAGAGTTTATTAAAGAGTCTGGAAATGCATACAGTATGAAATATAGTAATATGCATTACCCTATTTTCTTCCAGATCATGGCTTGTTTTTCACTCTCTAAATGGTGACTTTTAATTAACAGAGGTTCTCAATTTAATTGTAAATTTTTTTCCTTAATGGTTAGGGCTTTGGTGTATCCTGTTTAAGAAAGGTTTACCTTTCCAAGGATTATAAAAATATTCTCCCATGTTTTCATCTAAAGGCTTTTTTTTTTAAATTTAATTATCTGATCCATTTTTATTTTTTCTTTGTGTGTAGTATAAAGTAGAATTCATTTTACTTCTCAGATGGATCAAAAAATAAGTGCCACTCATTTTAAAAGACAACTTTCTTCACTAAAGTTTACCTTTGTCAGGAATCAAATGACCATTTATGTGTGTGTCTTTCTCTGCACTCTTTATTCTGTTCCATTGCTCTATTTGTGTAGGCTTGAGCTCAGGCCATGCTATCTTAACTACATTTGCTTTGCGGTAAATCTTGAAATCTGATAGTATAAATCATACAGAATTTTTTCTCCTTTCAGATTTTCTTGACCTTTTCATTTTCATATAAATGATCGCTTGTCAATTTACACACACACACGCGCACATGCACATGTTGAGGTTCTGATCAAGTTAAATTGACGTTTACAAATCAATAAGGTGAATTTTGTCATTTTAAAATTAGCTCATCTGGTACATGAACATAGTATATGTCTCTCTTTATTTCTATTCCTTTATTTAACTGATCTCAGTAATACTTTGTGGTTTTTCCATGCCTTACAGTAACAGAGTTATTTTCAGAAAATTGATTTTTTATATTGTTTTAAATAGTATTGTTTTTCAAATTTTATTTTTCAGTTGATTGTTCTCAGAACACAGAAATACAATTTATTTTCATGTATTGACTCATAATCTAACAGTCATGTTCATTTTACATGTTCATTCTAATTGAGATTCTTTGGATTTTCTGTGTATATGATGATTCTCTTCATTTCTTTTTTTTTTTTTTTTT
>NW_012109101.1:0-1589 GCF_000951045.1 Mandrillus leucophaeus
CTCCTGACCTCAGGTGATCCACCTGCCTTGGCCTCCCAAAGTGCTGGGATTATAGGCATGAGCCACCGCAGCCAGCCTTTTTTTTTTTTTTTTTTTTTTTTTTTTATTTCACTTTCAGTTCCGGGATACATGTGCAGAACGTGCAGGTTTGTTACATAGGTATACATCTGCCCTGGTGGTTTGCTGCACCCATCAACTGATCATCTACATTAAGTATTTCTCCTAATGCTCTCCCTCCCCTTGCCCGCCACCCCTGGACAGGCCCTGGTATGTGATGTTCCCCTCCCTGTGTCCCACTTATGAGTGAGAACATGCGGTGTTTGGTTTTTTTGTTCCTGTGTTAGTTTGCTAGGAGCAGAATCCTATTAGAACCAGTGCCCTACCATCTTGAGGTGCTGTCATGGCTAATACCATCACTATAGGAATCTCTATGACAATGACAACAGGACTCTTTTTTTTTATGAAATGTGTATTAAGAGGATACAGATACTCCTTAGAATTTTTGTTAATTATATTTGTAGTCTTTGGACATTTTCTTTTTTACAGATTAATATACCCTAAGATTTGGACAAGGGAAAAGTTCTCAAGTATCTGAGCTGGTTGATTTATAGTTTGAATGTGTAAATATAAATATATATATAGACACACACACACCAAATTCTGACTGGAAAAATTTATATTAAAAAAATTAAAAGTTGAAATCATTTTGGGCTGGGCGCGGTGTCTCAAGCCTGTAATCCCAGCACTTTGGGAGGCCGAGACGGGCAGATCACGAGGTCAGGAGATCGAGACCAGCCTGGCTAACACAGTGAAACCCATCTCTATCAAAAAAATACAAAAAACTAGCCGGGCAACGTGGTGGGCGCCTGTAGTCCCAGCTACTCGGGAGGCTGAGGCAGGAGAATGGCGTAAACCCGGGAGGCGGAGCTTGCAGTGAGCTGAGATCGGGCCACTACACTCCAGCCTGGGCGACAGAGCGAGACTCTGTCTCAAAAAAAAAAAAACAAAAAACCAGAAATGAGCCCTGCCATCATGCTGGACCCTTCATCCACTCTTAATATTGTTCTTAAGTGGGTTCACTCTTTGAACACTGAAATATATTATTTAAAAGGGAAACTGGCCGGGTGTGGTGGCTCATGCCTGTAATCCCAACACTTGGGGAGGCTGAGGCAGGTGGATTGCTTGAGCCCAGGAGTTGAAGACAAACCCAGGCACCATAGGGAGACCCTGTCTCTACAAAATATCAAAAAAATTAGCCGGGAGTGGTGGTGCATGCCTGTAGTCCCAGCTACTCAGGAGGCTGAGGCAGAAGGATTGCTTAAGCCCTAAAGGTTGAGGCGGCAGTGAGCTGTGATTGTGCCACTGTACTCCAGCCTGGGAGACAGAGTGAAACTCCATCTCAAAAAATAAATAGTTTATTTAAAAAAGGAAGCTCTATGCAGCCACCTAAATGGAACACCTGTATCATGTGCAGGTAACTGCAAAAGTAAATACGGGCCGGGCGCGGTGGCTCAAGCCTGTAATCCCAGCACTTTGGGAGGCCGAGACGGGCGGATCACGAGGTCAGGAGTTCGAGACCATCCTGGCTA
>NW_012109102.1:0-2167 GCF_000951045.1 Mandrillus leucophaeus
ACTATCCTCCCTTCACATGTCTCATGGAGGTTTTTGCTGCTGAATGTAAGGACTTCCCAGGATTTCCACCTCTTTCTCTGCCAATTATGTTAGACAGTTACTTGGTTATTAACTGTCTTACAGAGAGGAGACATCCAGTGAATAGTTGTTATTAATTGACGTCTTACTAATTTAATAGTTTAAGATATTTCTTGCCATTCATCTGTGTCCTTCATTCTGATTAATAAACATTAATAAATAAACATATAGTATAAATATAAACATATAGTATAAAAGCATATAGTATAAAAGCCAATGGACAATAGTATATGACCTTTCTGGGGTCATAGTCCCATTTGAAAATCTGACAAAGGCTATGAAATCACTCTCTGTGAAAAGGCCCATTTGTACATAGGCATAAAATTTTGCCTAAATGTAAGCAAGTGCAAGTACCTAAGTTATCTGTAGAGTACCCATGAATTAAATATCTCTTAATGACAATATGGCAGCTTTCAGCATGCTTGAGAACAATCTTCATACATGCAGTTTTTGTTAATGTCTAACTTTTAATAGTAATTTCTACTGACTAGCCCAGGTTATGACTAAAGTCGCCTGCTTGCAATAATAGGAAAATCCAACATGTACTCTTCTCTCTAATGTGACAAGAAGTAAAAATGACTTTTTAAAAAATGTTAGCGTCTCCATTTTCATACATGATTTAAAAAACCACCCTCTTAATTTATGCCCTTCTTTCCTTGACAAACATTTACATCTGCTCTGCTTTTTTTCAGCTCAACCAGATGGTTAATGGACAAATAACATATTCCATTGACTGTCAAATACAATTGATTGTAAGATACATTTTGATTTTGATGGTACAAAGAGTCATTTGCTAATATCTATTCCTCAATTATTGAACAAATATGTTTGAATACTATGTGCTAAGCATTACACTGAGTCCGAAGATTATAATAGAAATAAGATATGCTTATAAAGGGAAGAATTAGTAAAGCGTTGCTGTACTTCCTTGGAAATAATTTTAAGAGAATTCAGGGAAATAAATAATATCGTTTTCCTATTCATAGGATCCTCATATATTTAGGAATTCATTTGCCAATCCCTACCCTAATTCCTGAAGTAAATATCCCTTAAATAGCTTACATTTCTTTTTTGTCTTTGACAGGGTTTTTAAATTTACTTTTATTTTATTTTATTTTTTATTTTTTATTAGATTTCCCTACCCCTGCATGCCTCTTGAGTTTATTCACTTTCTTTGTTTGCCTTGGGGTTTAAAAAAAAATCTTCTTTATTTCTCATCATAGGAGATTGGAAGTAGTTTCCCCCGCTCCCCGCCACCAATTTGTGTGCATTACCTATGGAATTGCTATGACTTTTGATCTGATATAGTAAGACTTGTCTCAAATGAACCTCAGTACGCTTAATACATTTTAAGGGGAAAATGGTCTACATTTAAAAATCAAGAAAGGACTAGATTCACTTGGTATTCCTTTTACTTTCAGTTCTTTTTTAAAAGTTTGGTTTTAAAAAAAAAATTAAAGCCATCACAGACTGCAGAGTAGTTAAGTGTAGTACAGAGAAATTTGTTTGCCTGAACCATTTGAGAGGAAGTGACGACTCTAATGCTCTTATTACCTCTGAATATTTTAGTGTGTATTTCTCAAAAACAAGGACATCTTCCTACACAACCACAATGAAATAATCAGAATCAGGATATTAATGCTGCTGCAGTACTACCATTTAATACGCAGGCCACTTTCAAGTGTTGCCAGTTGTCTCAATAATAAGCATTTCAGAATTATGTGTTGCATTTAGTTTTCATGTCTCTTTAGTCTTCATTAGGCTGGAACAGTATCTCAGTCTTTGCTTGTCTTTAATTACCTTGATAATTTTGAATATTCCAGACCACTAATTTTGTAGAATGTCCCTCAATTTGGATTTGTTTGATGTTTTTTCATGACTAAACTCAGGTTATGCATCTTGGGCAGGAATTTTTCTCATTGCGTCCTGTCAGGTGGCATATGATTTTGATTTGTCCTGTTATTGATGAAGTTCACCTCCATCATTTGGTTCTGATGCTGTCTGTCAGGTTTCTGAACTGTAAAATTACTCTTTTTCCCTTTGTCATATTTTGTGTGCAGGTACTTCGAGACTATGTAAAAATCCCATT
>NW_012109103.1:0-1039 GCF_000951045.1 Mandrillus leucophaeus
AAAAAAAAAAAAAAAGGAGAGTCTCATAAAATTTATTACAGAGTCACATTTATTTGGAATCTGAAGAACAAGATGCTTCATATGTTGTCTTTTTAACATTTTTACTGGGAAACAAAAATTATATGTAAACAAACTTGTTAAGAGTTGCTCTAAAACTAACTTCAGTAGTGTGTTGTCATAGAGTCATTACAAATACATTCCATCTTTGACTCTACCTTTATTGTCAGTATTGAATAATGCAAATGAAAATTTATAACTCAGGTAGCTTCTATATAAGATTTTGAAGTACCAACAAAAAATTTATTTGCCATTTTAATATGGATTATAATTGTATTCCCATTTTTGAAAAATTCATAATCATTCTGTAATATAGTTTTATTAACTAAATTTCAATTTAGCCAAAGGTAGAATGTCTTTCCTCCCAAACTTGCATTTAAAATATATCCCCAGGCAAAGCTTATAATCCCACATGTACATACTATACACAGAAAAGATGTAACAAGGGTAACAACTTGCTTTTGTTTCTGTTTCCAACCTTATATTATAAATAGGTTCCACAGTATTTTGTTCTGTTTAACATTGATACATTAGTAGTATCTGTATTGCCTTGGGCATAGGAATAAGTAAATTATTCCAAAAGTAAGTATTGTAAAATGTGGTATTTGCTCCAACTGATATTTTGGTAATATTTTCTAAAGATAAGAAAAGGTGGGAGTTTCATGCAACCATATGCTTCAGATTTCATTGGAAAGTTTTGACTATGTCAATTATGAATAACAATGTAGTTTTTTTTAACTGAATTTGCTTGTCTTTGATATCAGTAGTGGAGAGATTTTTGATATGGGTTGTTACAATTATTTTTTAGTTTAAAAAAGAAGGTCTGAAAAAAAAATTGGACTCCAGCTATTTAAGAGCAGATACAAGTGAAACTGGAATTACTTGTCGGTTGTGGGGGTGAAATACTTACCAATGCAGAGGTGTAGCTACTCGACCTCTCCACAACTGCCCCCATTATCCTGGTGGCAGTTCGGAGGTACTT
>NW_012109104.1:0-1231 GCF_000951045.1 Mandrillus leucophaeus
GATGCAAGGCTGGTTCAACATATGCAAATCAATAAACGTAATCCAGCATATAAACAGAACCAAAGACAAAAACCACATGATTATCTCAATAGATGTAGAAAAGACCTTTGACAAATTCAACAGCCCTTCATGCTAAAAACGCTCAATAAATTTGGTATTGATGGAACAAATCTCAAAATAATAAGAGCTTTATGACAAACCCACAGCCAATATCATACTGAATGGACAAAAACTGGAAGCATTCCCTTTGAAAACTGACACAAGACAGGGATGCCCTCTCTCACCACTCCTATTCAACATAGTGTTGGAAGTTCCGGCTAGGGCAATCAGGCAGGAGAAAGAAATAAAGGGTATTCAATTAGGAAAAGAGGAAGTCAAATTGTCCCTGTTTGCAGATGACATGATTCTATATTTAGAAAACCCCATCGTCTCAGCCCAAAATCTTCTTAAGCTGATAAGCAACTTCAGTATAGTCTCAGGATACAAAATCAATGTACAAAAATCACAAGCATTCTTATACACCAATAACAGACAAACAGCCAAATCATGAGTGAACTCCCAATCACAATTGGCTCAAAGAGAATAAAATACCTAGGAATCCAACTTAAAGGGATGTGAAGGACCTCTTCAAAGAGAACTACAAACCACTGCTCAATAATATAAAAGAGGACACAAACAAATGGAAGAATATTCTATGTTCATGGATAGGAAGAATCAATATTGTGAAAATGGCCATGCCGCCCAGGGTAATTTATAGATTCAATGCCACCCCCATTAAGCTACCAATGACTTTTTCACAGAATTGGAAAACACTACTTTAAAGTTCATATGGAACCAAAAAAAGAGCCCACATTGCCATGACAATCCTAAGCCAAAAGAACAAAGCTGGAGGCATCACGCTACCTGACTTTGAACTATACTACAAGGCTACAGTAACCAAAACAGCATGGTACTGGTACCAAAACAGAGATATAGACCAATGGAACAGAACAGAGACCTCGGAAATAATACCACACATCTATAACCATCTGATCTTTGACAAACCTGACCAAAACAAGAAATAGGGAAAGGTTTCCCTATTTAATAAATGGTGCTGGGTAAACTGGCTAGCCATAAGTAGAAAGCTGAAACTGGATCCCTTCCTTATTCCTTACACAAAAATTAATTCAAGATGGATTAGAGACTTCAATGTTAGACCTAATACCATAAAAACCCTAGAAGAAAACCTAGG
>NW_012109105.1:0-1193 GCF_000951045.1 Mandrillus leucophaeus
AGCCAGGCGTGGTGGCGGGCGCCTGTAGTCCCAGCTACTCGGGAGGCTGAGGCAGGAGAATGGCGTGAACCCGGGAGGCAGAGCTTGCAGTGAGCAGAGATCACGTCACTGCACTCCAGCCTTGGTGACAGAGCGAGACTCCATCTCAAAAAAAAAAGAAAAATCCTTTTCAATAAAGTCTCTCCTTATTAAAAAACTAAAAACAAAAAACTGATATTCAGGCCTCTCCCCAGACCAATTAAATTGATCCCTGGGGGTAGACCTGGAAACAGTCTTTTCAAGCTCCTGAGGAGATTCTATTATACAAGCAGGGCTGAAAAGCACCTACTCAGCAGGCCCTCTGGAGCTGGGGATAGGGCAGCTCCTTGTGACATGCTTGGGCAGTGAAGGGGCATAGACAGGGTAGTGGATTCTATGTAGGCAACCAACTAGGCCCTACATAGTTTCCTGTTTAAATATCTACCACACAAAGAACCTGGTGAGATGGTTCACAGAAAGATAAGTATATGTCTCCCTTAAACACGTTAAAAACGTTCAACTGGTCAGGCACAGTGGCTCACACGTATAATCCCAGCACTTTGGGAGGCCAAGGCGGGTGGATCATCTCAGGTCAGGAGTTCGACACCAGCCTGGCCAACATGGTGAAACCCCGTCTCTACAAAAAATACAAAAATTAGCTGGGTGTGGCGGCGTACACCTGTACTCCCAGCTACTTGGGAGGCTGAGGCAGGAGAATCACTTGAACTCCAGAGGCAGAGGCTGCAGTGAGCTGAGATGACGCCACTGCACTCCAGCCTGGGAGACCGAGTGAGACTTCACCTCAAAATAAATAAATTAATTAAATAAAAATTTTAAAGACTTTTAAAATGGAAAACAATTTTTGAAAAAGAAGATGCTTGCACACCTCCTTATGGTCAGAGTGTCTTCCCTATTTCAATAGTCCTTTCTCCCCCTTGAAAAGTCCTTTTCGGGCCGGGCGCGGTGGCTCACGCCTGTAATCCCAGCACTTTGGGAGGCCGAGGTGAGCGGATCACGAGGTCAGGAGATTGAGACCATCCTGGCTAACATGGTGAAACCCCGTCTCTATTAAAAATTTTTAAAATTAGCCAGGCGTGGTGGCGGGCGCCTGTAGTCCCAGCTACTCGGGAGGCTGAGGCAGGAGAATGGCGTGAACCCGGGAGGCAGAGCTTGCA
>NW_012109106.1:0-1397 GCF_000951045.1 Mandrillus leucophaeus
TACGGTAATTCTATGTTTAATTTTTTTTGTTTTGCTTTGTTTTGCTTTTTGAAATGGAGTCTTGCCCTGTCGCCCAGGCTGGAGTGCAGTGGCGCCATCTCAGCTCACTGCAAGCTCCGCCTCCTGGGTTCACGCCATTCTCCTGCCTCAGCCTCCTGAGTAGCTGGGACTACAGGTGCCTGCCACTACGCCCGGCTAATTTTTTGTATTTTTAGTAGAGACGGGGTTTCACCGTGTTAGCCAGGATGGTTCCGATCGCCTGACCTCGTGATTCGCCCGCCTTAGCTTCCCAAAGTGCTGGGATTATAGGCGTGAGCCACCGCGCCCGGCCTATGTTTAACTTTCTAAGAAACTCTTTGCACAGTGCCTGCATAATTTTACGTTCCCACCAGCAATGAATAAGTATTCAAGTTTCTCCACATCCTCACCTATACTTGTTATTATCTCACTTTTTGATTCTAGTTGTCCCGGTGGGTATGCTGTGGTATCTCTTTATAGTTTTGATTTGCATTTTCCTGATGACTAATTAAGTTGAATATCTTTGTATATGCTTATTGGCCATTTGTACATCTTCTTTGGAGAAATGTCTATTAGATTCTCTGCACATTAAAAAAAAGGGTCGTCTCTTTTCTTGATGTTTCTGCATACTATATTAATATTTTATTTAGAATTATAAATATGTCACATATGAGCTGGTCTGTGATTTTGTTGTCTATTTTCTGTACCAAATGAGTCCACTTTAAAAATAATTTAGAACCTGTCAATTTTTTTATTATGAAAATGTATGAATTATATTAAGATTAATTGCTTTTCAAAATTTAGATAGACTTGGCTGTAAGGCCATGTGACCCTGAAGACCTTGAAAGTGATAATTTTTCACTTTTTGATCTCTTTTATGATTATGTGTCCTCAAAATTTGTACTACTTATATGCACAGTTGTATTAATTTGTATTTTTTGAAAAAAATATACATTTCCCTCAGGTTTAGAAGCCAGTTACCACACATTATTATTGCATTCCCATATAATTATTTTAATCTTTTAATGTCTATAATTATGTTTCTTTTTCTATTCTTGTTTAATAGATTTTTGCTCCTTCTTTGCATTTCTTAATTAGCCTTATAGGAGTTTCTTTTTTTTCATAGATACATTTTCAATATATTTTTGTTCTTTTTTTTTTTTTTTTGAGACAGAGTCTCACTCTGTCTCCCAAGCTGGAGTGCAGTGGCATGATCTCGGCTCACTGCAACCTCCTCCTCCCGGGTTCAAGCGATTCTCCTGCCTCAGCCTCCCGAGTAGCTGGGACTACAGGCGTGTGACACCACACCCAGCCAGCTAATTTTTTGTATTTTTAGTAGAGATGGGGTTTCACCGTGTTAGCCAGGATGGTCTCAATCT